>NC_082698.1:3371454-3641454 GCF_949987515.2 Delphinus delphis
GCCTTGCCCCCTTCTCCCAATGGTAATTTATATCTTTCTGGATCAGGGTGCACGTAAACTTGGAGAGCGGTAAAAAAAGAAGCCATTTGAGAACATTTCTGACTTAAATGAATTATGTGTAGGAAAAGAATACCCAGCCCATATTATCTTTGCCTTTTCAAGGAAATAAAGCTTTGATAGCAGGGGTATTTGATACAGTTATGCACCCCGGACAAAGATTACTTTAGAGGCTAAATTAATAGATCTGGAACATGGAGATGAGAATAATGAATCCATCTCATTTTAAGATTTTTTTTTTCAACTTATTTCTAATCTAAGCTTTTGGGCTTTCAGAAGAGTGTTGGGTCCCGCACTCTGTGTGTGATCTCAGTGTGCCTTTAGCTACGGTGGTGCTTTACAGACCAGTGCCCCAAAATGATGTTGAGATCACCTTGGTAGGTTACATTTTCATGCTGTTGGATTCAAAATGGGAACAGGAAATTGCAGCTGTGGCTCTTAAAAGGAGCTAAGGAGTATCTGTTCAGTGGTTGAAGATCGGTCAGGGTGTAATTTCTCATTTTAAACAGAGAGCCCTGGACTCACACTCGGGGGCTCCTGCCCTGGCTCTGTCCCTGACTTTTCCAAGTTGCTTCAAACTCAGTGACAGTTTCCTTTGTCCATGATGTGGGGATAATGATGCCCACGCCCTAGTTCTGTGGGGAGGATTCGATGAGATAATGGGAGAAAGGGCTTCACAAAAGATGAGATGCCCTACAGGGCTGGCCTCTGGGAAGGGCTCGTGACCCACCCAGCATTTTTCATCTGTCCCCAGGGCTTTCTCTCCTGGGTTGGAAGAAGGGCTGGAGGAGCTAACATTCGCCTTCACTAGGGATGCCGGGTCAAATATCGAGGACCCAGTTAAATGTGCCTTTCAGATAAATAAGGAATTTTTTTTTGCATAAGTATGTCCCACCTACTGCATGAGATATACTAAACATTTTGTTGTTGACCCGATCCTGTGCTTTCAAGGGTTCACCCCGGCAACACTAGCTTTCACACCTGGCTGCAGGAGAAGGGCTTCCTCTCTTTCGGTTTCCATCAGGACCTCAGATCCCAGCCATCGGCTGAGCACAGCACGGGGTGGCACTTGGACCCGAGGCCAGACGTTCAGCTGTGGCTTTCATCCACGTTAGCCCGTGATTTCCTACCTCGGTGCCCAGCAAGTCCCTTGACCTTGCTGAGCCTCCGTTTTTTAAATCTTTTATTTATTTTTTATTGGAGTCTAGTTGATTTACAGTGTTGTGTTAGGTTTCTTCTGTACAGCAAAGTGAATCAGTCAGACGTATGCATATATCCGCTGGTTTTTAGATTCTTTTCCCATATAGGCCATTACAGAGTACTGAGTAGGGTTCTTATTAGTTATCTGTTTTATATACAGTAGTGTGTACATGTCAATCCCAATCTCCCAATTTACCTCTCCCCCTCTTTCCCCCCCGGTAACCATAAGATTGTTTTCTACATCTGTGACTCTATTTCCGTTTTGTAAATAAGTTCATTTGTACCATTTTTCTAGATTCCACATATAAGTGATATCACACGGTATTTGTCTTTCTCTGTCTGACTTATTTCACTCAGTATGATAATCTCTAGGTCCATCGATGTTGCTGCAGATGGCATTATTTCATTGCTTTTTATGGCTGAGTAGTATTCCGTTGTGTATATGGACCACATCTCCTTTATCCATGCCTCTGTCAGTGGACATTAAGGTTGTCTCCATGGCCTGGCTACTGTAATTATTTCATTCCTCTTTATGGCTGAGTAATATTCCATTGTGTATATGGACCACATCTCCTTTATCCGTGCCTCTGTCAGTGGACATTTAGGTTGTTTCCATGGCCTGGCTGTTGTAAACAGTGTCTGAGCCTCAGTTTTCACCGCTTTCAAATGGCCATCAGAGCTCACCCTGTAAGGGTGCTGTGAGGGTACAACGAGCTGATGTAAATTTGGGGGAGACTTTAAAGCACCTGGTGCAGCAGTATTTCCACGTGCCCTGCCCGGGAAGCACAGTCATCTGCTTGCCTTCCATGTTATGTATGAATGGGTGGTTCGGTGTAGCAGTCCAATAGTTGGATCAGGATCTTTTCCAACAAAAAGTATTGAGACAACCTGTTTTCCCCCAATTTAAGCTTTACCTGTCTTATATCGGCTTCACGCATTATCAGTAAATTATTTTTATTTGCTTTGCCCGTTGCTTGCAGGAACTGGGTTTCTGGTTCCATTTTTGGAGCAGTCGCTGAGTGGCTGGCCCTTTAAAAGGAGCACTTGGTCTGTGGCCCTGGCATCTGCTGAATAGAAAAGCCAGCGGGGAGCGACGTGTCCCCAGCTGTCAGAGTGTCTTATTCCTCCCTGTAGGCACTTCTAGAAGCTGGCAGGGGCCCCGGGGGTGGGAGGGACTCAGTGCTGGCTATGCCTTCAGTCCAGGTCTTGGGAAGGTTGATGGGACCGGAGCCAGTCCAGCAAGACAGCAGCAGGTGTGAGCAGGCGGGTGGGAGTGGGGCAGATGTGGCAGATGCAGGGCCTCTGGCCCCCGGCTAGGCTGGGCCTTCCCACCTGTAGGCTCTGCCCTGGGGGTATGGGGGTGGGTGACCCCTGCCCTTTGCCCTTGACCCCACCGCTCGGCAGCGCCATCCTTTTCCTGGCTTCGTCCAGGAGCCTGAGTTAACGTTTGCAGTTCCTTTCTTTTCCTCTCCACGAAGGCTGTGTTTTCTCAGCCATTCTGGGCACTTCCCTCTCATTTCCTGGGAAAGAAAAGCTCGACCCGTCTCCTCTCGACCACAGTGGTCCTCCCCGTCGAGCTGGGAGTTGTTCGCAGCCATCCCATCAGATTCATCTGGTCCAGCCACCTTGTTGGCTTTCTTATTGGCTCTTTCTCTCAGCTGCATTTGGCCTGCTGATGCTTTTGAGATTCCTTCTGCTCTGGTGGAGCCATTTGTAAGGCTTCCCCTGGGTTCTCTGCGGCGTTTGCTGCCTCTCTCCTCCACCCCCTTTCCGCTCACTCTTTGTTTTCCATTGTTGCAGCAGGCTTTCCTTGGTAGGAAACTAGTTTTTCTTTTTGGCTTAATTTTGCTTTATTCTCACAAAAGAGTGGAATTTTCCTGTTCCCCACCCCCTGTGATGGATGGGAAAGAATACTGTACCAATGGATTGAGATAAAAAATTAGTGCTTCGCCATAGGGAAGCCAAATTAGCCATCAGAAGTAGGTGCATAGAGTATTTAAGAGTCTTTTGATTAATTCTCGTGATGTGAGACCTTTGGACGCAAAGTTTTACGTGCTGCGACGTGCGAGGGTGAAGTGGTGATGGGTTATTACAGATTTTACTTTTACCTTTAGTTGATTTATTGACCTGCTCTTCTGTGATATGAAATAAGGGTGCGGCCAGACCTGCGGGTGTCTCCTTTTGGAGAGGACAATTCCCGTGTGTGTATTTTCTAGAATGCAGGCTCAGGGTTTCAGGGACTAAGCCAAAAAGACTCAGAACAGAATGTTAGTCAAAACGCCTACAGTTCTGGAAAGAAAACAGCAAAAAGAGGTCCTTTGAACTCAGATAGGTGTCACTCAGCACCTAAAAGTGACAGCTAATCAATTCTTTTATCACCTGTGCAGAAGGAGAAAATCCTAATTTAACAGAGTGTTGATAGCAAATAATTATTCACAAGAAACATTTTTGACAGTGACTCATTTGTTCTTATTTTAAGAACATAAAAGCATATACTCTGTTTCTTAAAAGCTGTTGTCACCTTCCGGGGCTCCTTACTGCATCATTGAGGGATTCGTTTTATTACAGAGTCTACAATCTAACCTAAATCATTACAACAGCAACTCTTTACTTTTGCCATCTGAAAGCGCTGTTACAAAATACCGCAGTCGTGGTTAGGGCATGTTGAACATTTCCTTGGCTAGTCTCTTGAATGCGTAGTTAAAAAAGAAGGACTTTGTAAGTTGAGTACATTTGCTGATAGAAAGCGATTTTACCTATGTGAGTTTAAGAGACAAACAGATGTATTGAATTTATAGTTCCAGTTAATAGGGAGATACGGTGACGCCAGCACTGTCCTTTTATCTCAGAGAAGCAGCAAAACTACATTTTTTTCAGCTAGTAGAAACACATTTAAATATTTCACATGAAAAAATTTACTTGCTGAGATTAGTTTACAAATGCCTTGTATGAAATATCACTGCAAGTGAAAATTGAGAGCAAAAGTATATTCCTGTTTCTTGGCAATCTGAGAAAAGAAACTCTATGAACACTTCTGACTGTGGCTATCTTTGGTGGTTATAAAAAAGTTGGGTTTTTCTTTTTCCCTTTGTGACACAAGGTTTGGCCAATATGCATATGTTGCATTTTCACTAATCTGTTAATCGAGTTTGAATCTAGATGAATCATCTAGAAGCATATTAAGCTAATTTTCCATCTCTTTGATTTTTAATTGAGATCATAGCTTTTTATCCCTGCTGCTTTCCCGTTAAAAATAATCCAGCTTCTGTAGGATGTGCTGGGTCTTACGGTCTTTGTGCCCCAGCCCTTGGTTTGGGAGTAGGGGTACAGAGATCAGTACTGCCCGCCACAAGATGGCGCTCTGCAGATGAGGGTTTGTGAGTTTTGCCAAGTAAGAATGTAATTCTCCAGGACTATGGGGTGGCAAGAAAAACCCTATTGTTTTGCAGAGTCTTTATTATGGATGTTCTACATCCAGGACCCCTGGCTGTACTGGCTACTGTTCCCAAATACTAAAGCACACCCAGTATGGTCCAGGTAGAACTAAAGCACTAAAGACACAGTAGCGGCAAGAGCTTTAATTGTTTAGATAAACGTTTTCACCTTGAAAGCCTCGTTTGCTGCCTCTGGGAGGTCTGATCTGTGGAAGGCAGCAAGCCGGCTTTCTCCAAAACTGGTTTCCCATAGTTTTTTGTTTGGATACTTGGGAGCAAGAAGGATGTTCATTATTACAAGTGTTGCTCGGAACGACATACCGAGCCTCGGAGTCGAAAAATCAAGTGGCTGGTGGGCGTCAGTGGTTCAAGCTCCGCTTCCCACTCCCCCACGCAGCGCCCCACGCAGGAGCAGCCGCAGCCAGAGCCGAAGCCCAGAGGCGGCTCTCTGCCAGCCAGCCCGGTCCAGGCACGTGTTGCTTAGCAACGCGGGCCTGGTGATGCTGACACGTCGGAGGGGAGCAGCTCGACGCCCGCCGCCCACCAACGGTGGGCATAAATTCGTTAAGTAGAGGAGGAGGAAGCGTGGCCTGGCGCTGTTCTTCCAGACCCGGCCTCCCGGTGCCCAGCAGGGAAGCTTCACTTACCGTCCGCCTTTATGAGGGCAGCAGGGGGGCAACCTTCCACGGTGCATTGTTGCCGTCCCTCAGGGGTAAATTTTTAGCTGCAGAATTTATGAGCTGCACATTTATTTGATTTGGCTTTTGGTTAATTTTTTTCTCCTCTTGTCAACCTGACAATATGAGGGCAGACGAAGGCAGTCCCTGTAGAAGAGGCAGTAAACGGTGCTTGTGCAGCTGCTTTACAGGGGCTTCTAGCTGCTCTCCTGTCCCCTCCCTCTCCCCTTCTCCCTCCTTCCTTCCTCCCTTCTTTCTCTAGTGCCAGTTCAGCAAGGCTCACGCAACCAGAACGCTCCACTCTAAATAAATAAATCCTGAAATAAATACTGATGTGCGTCTCATTAACATTACCTGTCAAATCCCTGAGCACAAGACCCCAGATGGCCCCCTGGGTCTCCCAGTAATTTCTGGAAAGGATAGAAAAAATATGATCAGTGGGTGTATTTGTGGAAATCATTAGCAGGGTGGGGGAAGATATGCTTATAAGTCAATAATTCTTTTTGACAGAAACTTAGCACTGGTTATGTGATGAGTCTCCTTAATGGAAGGAAAAGACATATGGCCTGAGTTTTACGACAGATGTCAGGAATCCTGAAAAGTGGCACAAGGAAGATCTTGGTTATTTTTTTCCTTTTTACTCACATGGATGTACGGGATGTTTTGTCAACTTAATGCCTGTTTTCTTTGGTTCTTCTGATCACCCAGTGGCAAGAGAATGTAGTGACCCACCTTTCAAAGGATGGGAAATATCATTGAAGGCAAAATTTATGTTAGCAAAGGTCTAAGGAGCACATGTCCATCTGAATTCCTAAAAATCATACAGTGTTGGATTTATTCCACATTACCTATGCAGGGTGTTCATCTCTGGGGTTTAAAAGTCAGTACAGTAAGATTCACATTTAACTCTCATGGGATTTCTATGGCTCACATGTTGTCTACTCTGGAGAACGTTGACTTAATGGTTCACCACCAAAGAGCTCTTTCTACTGCTTTGCATTTCGAGATTTATAAACGTGCCCCTCAGCACGGCCTGATAAAGGTGTGGTCATTGGACCCCAAGAAAAAAATGAATCGTCAAAGCAGATAGGTGACATTCCAGCTCGTGTGAGCTTCTTCATTATTTCTTTGAAGGACTCATTTCAAGTGATATATGCAGAATGGCACTCCCGAGAGAGCCGATTATGGGCCATGAGTGGACACGTTTAGACACTGGCCCTGATTTGGAGAACGTGTTCCCAAGGCATCACTATTGGATTTGATTTGGGAGAAGAGAAGGCATGAGATACAATGCAGCACTTTGTAATCATTTATTAGTCTTGGAAAGGGCCCTGAAGGTACTCGAATTACATAGAAGACAGCAGTGATAAATCAGACCGTGAGTGCGGGGGGCATAGATTCTATGGTGGCACAGACGTTTGCTTCGGAGCTGCCGTTGTCCGGCCTCACCTGGGTTTGTAAGCAGAAGGGAAACTTAGCTGGCATCAAGATGCACTTGATTTTCCTTTTTTTCTCTTTCTAGCACAGAAGCAGACCGGCAGCTTTCCTCCTGAATCGTGGAAGGGATGGTGGACAGCATTTTATCGAGAGGCACAGAAGCAGACCAGCAGCTTTCCTCCTGAATCGTGGAAGGGATGGTGGACAGCATTGTATTGAGAGCAGGGTTTCGAGTGCTTCTGGCTTCCTGGCTGATTGATCCTTTCACTGGCTTTTGCAGACCAAGTCTAGAACAATTTAATGTAACATATCTATTGGAGTCGGCTAGACATCCTTGCCCTTTCTCCCGCGGCTAAGCCCACCCTCCAGGTTTGCACTCTGCTCACTCTTTCTAAATGCCTCCCTGTCTAATCATCTCACAAGTCCATCTCCTTGATTTCTTTATTCTTGGTCTCCACCTCCACCCAGTTCATTTTCCTTTCTTCTTTTGTTGTTTCAATTCTTGCCCTTCCCTCAGGTCCACAGCACGAGTGAAAATGAAACATTGACTTGGATTTTTGGAACCTTCAATGCGAGCTGCAGGAGAGGTGGCAGCAGAAGGCACGTCACTTCATTAGATCATGGAAGGCTAATTTAGATGCCCTCCCAGCCCAGGACTCCCTGCTGCTGAAACCAGCATTTTTTTGCCCATAGTCGGTTGGGCCAAACCAGACATTATTTCCCATCCTGCAGATGAGCAGAATGGAATACAAACTTTTTTTTTTTGCAGTACGCGGGCCTCTCACTGCTGTGGCCTCTCCCGTTGCGGAGCACAGGCTCTGGACTCGCAGGCTCAGCGGCCACGGCTCACGGGCCCAGCCGCTCCGCGGCATGTGGGATCTTCCCGGACCAGGGCACGAACCCGTGTCCCCTGCATCGGCAGGCGGACTCTCAACGACTGTGCCACCAGGGAAGCCCTGGAATAGAAACTTTTTGAATTGACCTTGAACCTCTCCCAAGCCTTTCAGAACTGGCTGGGGTTTTCACAATTGCCTTCACACAGGTGTTTGAGCACAAAGGTAACACTTTCTTTAGCAACAGACAGTAAGGGCATCCGCACCCTCGATCTGTGGGATTCTGTTCTCAGAATCAGGATTAACTGGGTCATTTAGAGTAAACAGTTTCAGCTGAAGCTTTACATTTTTATGTGTAATTTTGCACACGTAACCACAGGTCCAGAGAGAAGTCAAAGTTGGGAAATGCCACTTAAAATTTTATTTTCTAATTTTATCAATTATAAATTTATAAATTTCTGGTTCTAGAAAGCTTTTATTTGGCTTTTTACTTTGCTTATTTAAATGCAATTTAGTTTGTTCTTTCAAAAAGAACAACTCCAGTTTCCTTTAAATGAATTATTTAATTATCTAATGGAATTTTTCTATGAAAGCCTTCATATAAGACATAGCAATATATTTAAATCAAATTTACATAGTTCCTCTCTTCTTGTCAGAAACAGTATTTGACCCCTGCAGCGTGGACCATGTTTTTCTAGTTTCCAGGCCAACGCATACGTTTTGCCATCATATACATTCGCAGCGAAGAGTGGCTTAAACGATCTGCTTTGCTCACTGCTTCATTATGTTACTTTACTGTTCCTGAAGACCTGACACAAGGCAAATTTACATTGCTGTCCTCCTAATTAGCCAGTAATCCTTAAGGATTGGAATGAAACATACCCAGAGTCATTTCCTTCTTCACTAAGTATGACGTCAGCTTAAGGAGACGGTGACTCTACAGCAGAAGTCGTCTTGGTGACGACAGCCCTCACGTGTCTGTCTCCCGGGTCACAATGCATTCAAAGCCTCGTGATGGTTTCCGCATCATCATATAGCCCATCACAGGAAATCAATCAATACCCTTTGCAGCTGGGGAAAATCTGCTCACTCGTTCATCAGACGGTAAAGATTCTTGTAGATGCTGCTTCTGTTTTTTAAATTAAATCACCTGTGCCTTTCTTGGCCTGCAATCCACACCCTGCCATATCTGCTGCACACTTTGGGTTGGAAACGTGTCCATGTCACACACATAGGATCTACGTGGCCCTACAGGCAGCTTGGGGGCACCGGTGCCTGCTCCCCTGGCTCTGAATCCTCTTGCCTCTCTGTACACATGGTTGTTGTCTCCCTCAAACTACAAGACGCTGCTCTTCACTCTGTGCTTGGGATCACTGCCGATTGATTTTCCCCAGTTCTTTCTTCCTAAATCAGTCCTGTCTCACCCAGGTCTTTCCTGTCGTACATGGCGATGTGTTTCAGAGAAGGCAGGTTATGTCCTCCTCCCCAGGGGTAGGTCAGGATTGGCCTAAGCCAGTGCTTCTTAAACTATTTGGACCATCAGTCACAGTAAGAGATTCATCTTACATCACAGCTTAACACACACGTAAACAGGTAGGAGTGTTTACACATGTGTTTGTATCTACATCTGGACTCAGATTTCTATTTAAGAAAATGGGAGTTGGGACCCACTCAGCTGGTTTCCTCAATTTTAGTTTACAATGTGTGGTGTGGTCTAAGCCAATCATGATGGTTCCACTCTCCTGGCTAGTGATTGGTTTAGGTGAGGGCATGTGATGCAATTCTGGCCAATCAGAAACTGAGGGGCTCCTGTGACAGGTTTGAATTACTAGCAAAGAGACATGAGGGAAGGGGAGTGACCAGTCCTTTCCTGCTGGGTGTCAGGCTGCCTGCTTCTGATGCCTGAAACTGAACAGGCCAGGAAAGAGGCCAGGGAAGGAGCCAGGTGAGGTGGCAGAGGGGAAGAGGAAAGACAGCCCGATTCTTGGTTACGTTGCTGAATTAATCATTGCTCTCCCAGGCCATTTCAGGAACTCTTGTTGCGAGATAAAGTTCCCCATTGTTGAAGCCAGTTCAGTTGGAGCGTTCTGTTACTTGCTTCCTAACTTTCTTCACAGTGTCTAGGAATCAAATAATCTGAGCTGGAGGTCTATGATAAATGATGTTCATGGACCAGGGTCACAGGCCAATTCGAAGGATAAGATGAACTTGGAACCCTTTTTGTCCTGTTAAGCTGACCGAACATTTGTGGGTTTCGTGGCCTACGGGACTGGTTTTGGGACCTGATTCAGCAGAGACCACCGGAATGTGTGATTTGACCTTGTGGTTTTGCCTATTTGTAGGTAACCTGGAAGGTCCTCGACATGACGTCATTTGCAGTTTTGCTGAGCCTTACGTTTGGATTTTTGCCTGCCATGAAATAGATTTGGTACGTGGTAACTATGTAACAGATGAGCCTGGATAATTCAGCAGCTTTATGGTGTATCTTCGTAGTTCTCCTGTCTTTGTGGACTCATTGATTCTTTTTTTTTTTTTTTTCTGTACGCGGGCCTCTCATTGCTGCGGCCTCTCCCGTTGTGGAGCACAGGCTCTGGTCGCACAGGCCCAGCGGCCATGGCTCACGGGCCCAGCCGCTCTGCGGCATGTGCGATCTTCCCGGACCGGGGCACGAACCCATGTCCCCTGCATCGGCAGGCGGACTCTCAACCACTGCGCCACCAGGGAAGCCCTTCATTGCTTCTTAAAATGACTCAAACTCATTTTCTCATGTTGAAGTGTTATCTACCCACTACCTCCCACGCTCAAAAAGCTATTTATTAATGCGGGAAATGGAAAGAAAGTGGAGAAAATGAGGATTCACAGCCAAGAAACGGAATCCTGGACCGAGTTGGGAGTGAAATGTGGGCATCAGTGGCCCAGGCCCAGCACAAGGAGGAGACCCACGGAGGGGCTATAGGATTAAGAAGAGGTGACCCGGGAGACTGCGGGAGGGCTTCGCCCGGTGCACAGACTGCTTGCTGACGAGGGCTGAGTGTCTGTGGAAGCCGGGGAAGCATCCGTATCTGACTGTGCACTGACTCCAGGTAAGCTCGATGGGAATTATGTCCCTGGATGGGGGTTTGCCAAGGTCTTGGTCACGTCCCCAATGAATGTCAGGGTTTTCTAACCTGCAGCGTGTGAATGTTCTGAAGGTCACAGGGTGGCCGGGGCTCTGCTTTACAGGAGATGCGAGTTGTTCCTTTTTAGGAAATTGCAACAGTCCTTTTATTTTCGAGAGTCGCGCTTCCTGTGTGTCCTCATGGGCTTGTGTGGGCTTTCTACTTGGTCTCCTGTGACTCATCTTTGCTCAGGTACAGGGTTAGGTATATCAATTTCCATGGAGGTAATTAATGAAACAACAATGTATTAAGTGCCTACAGCATGAGGTGCTTGGTGGGTTCGAAGAGATGCAGGAAGCAGAGGCAGAAAGGGGAGAAGTGACTCCCTTGGTGATAGGCAGGTAGCAATGGAGGATGTGGACCAAAGCTGGAGTCAGGGCTCCGGCCACTTGTCTGGCCTGTGCCCTGAACACCCGGCATCCCTCATCTCCAGGGCGTAGCATTTGCTCACAGCATCTGTGCAATGCTGGAGCCCGAGGCTGAGCATTGCACAGTGACAGTCTGCACCGAGCACCGGGCGCTGGTCAGTGCTGAATCCGCCTCCAGGTGAGGGGACTAAAGTGATGACTCGTCCTGGGATCATCACAATGGAGATGACGTACCTGTTTGTAAACTTACCTGTAGTTCAGGTGTGTACGTTCAGATATCCTTTTCAGAGATGTGACAGGGTTAGGGTTAAGGTTAGGGGAGGGAGCAGTGCAGGGAGAGCCCCGTGCATCAGGGAGAGGGAGCTTCAGCCAGGAGCAAAGAGGAGAAGAACTCAGAAGATTCCAGAGAAGAGCCTTTAGTGTGATGCCCAAGACCAGGGAAATGGGTTGAAACATGTTGCTTCGTGGTCTGCCAGAGACAAGAGGTACAGTTTTTAAAACGTGTTCTTAATGCTTTAATCACTTGGGGTGACTACAGAGTTTTAGGTCTGGAATTTATCAGTTTCCTTACTAACAGAGATATGTAATGTTTGGTGCCATGCCCAAGTTAATTAAAGTTAATTAGAAACTGGTTATGTGATTTTGAATAGATAAATTAGCCATTGTGCCTGAGAAAGGTAAATTTATTCTTTGAAGAGTCGAGTCAGCCCGCAAAGCACAGATTCCCAGAGGGCCTGCCGTACCAGGTGGAGTTTTGTCTCCTGTTGGGCCCAGAGGCTGAGACCGCATGGTCATGGTTCGTTTTCTATTCTCTGTCCGTCCCCCAGCTCGGAGGCACTGGCTTGTGGGAGGTGGTCCGCTGCTGGAGTCTCTTTCATTAACCCAGACACCAACAATTTGAGGTTTGTTGAAAAATTTTTTCTCTGATGTCTGTGTTTTGAAATTCCTGAGAAAACCCAGAGTACCCCCTTGAGGTGTTAATTACGCTGTAAAACCATTTGCTTTGGGGAATCTTATTCATTTATTCATCTTTCAAAACTGAACCGCCAGGATCCAGAGTAGATAACAGTTAAACATAAAGTGTTTTGCAAGTCCTTCAGCTGAAACTTAGAAATGTGTGCACGGTAAAAAGCTTGGAGTCGTCAGATTTTTGGTTTCAATCACTTTCACAGCGTTGCTTGAACTCATCTTCCTTTCAGCCCCAAATGAAATAAATGATGCCAGTCAAGATGCCTTTTCTCCAGGACTAAATTGTAAGTGTCTTTAGGGCAGGAGAGGCTTATGGATTTTTTGCACGTTCCTGTGGATTCTAGAACCTTCCATGAGTTTGGTTCTTCTATGTTTGTTAAAAGTAAGTGTGGTGCACGATGTTTGAAACACAAATTGCTGGCCTTTCTGCGATGGTGACAGGGTTCATTAAAACCCAGATGTCCTGGGGTCTGAACACCCCAAGTCCCAGCCTCCTCCAAGTTTTCGGGGCTGCAAAGTGACAACATTGTCATTAGCAACTTGAATGCATGGCAGAAGACAGCAACTTAACAGAGTGAAACTTTAAAAATTAAAACTGGAAAAACAATTGTTATTGACTGAAGTGGAAAGTGAGTTGTCATTTGGAACTAAGTTATTTACAGCCATCCCTGGGGCTGTACCCAAACCACGTAGATGGTAAAAAAGATGCTTCTAAAATGTCTTGCGAAGCATGGAGTTTTCCAGTATCATTTGGAAGCACTCCAAGGAGCTCTTAGGACTCATCCAAATGCCTGCACGCAGCCACCATGCAGCTGACCTGCAAAATACGAAGAGATGGGGCCTGAGTACCAGCGGGTGAGTGCGATCCAGAAAGAAATGTAAACTGTGTGAACACAGCCCTTTATGTAGGGATTATCATTCAAATTTTAGGCAGACAGCGGGCAAAATGTAATCACTTTTCAGCATTACTGTACTGTATAAGCATATTAGGAGAGCTCTGTGATGGTAATCATGGAGTGAACTGGAAACCACCCCTAATTAAACTGTCTGCATCCCCCAGCATTTTCTTGTAATGATGTCAAACCGTGTAGCAATTAGTTGCACCTCTACGAATGTAAACACTGTTGTAAATCATATAAACTTAACCTGGCTTCCTCATTGAAAATCTCCTGAAAAGGAATTAATTAGCTTTGTATGTTTTGGAATCACAATTTATAGGATCATTTTGGAATCTTTCACTGAAATGAAATACATTTTTTTTCCCTGCGATTCGTTCAAATGGCATCTCTCTCGCAGGGCGCTTGCAAAGGAAGAGCCAGCCCAATTGACTTATCTTCATTTTATTTCTGCGACGACCAGTGAAGTGTGGAATTTAGGATGGGGGTTTACTGAGTTAACCCAGTTTTAAGATATTTTTCTCAAGAGGAAGGTATCTATCGTGTGAAGGCTGCGTCTTTCCTGTGTTTTCCGCTTTCCAGACACTGTGGAGTGTTTCAGGCTCATCTGAAAGTGAAGTTCAGGCATCCAAGCAACCTTGATGCAGCTGCACGTCTTCCTGGCAGACACCAGCTCGGAGCTGTGTGGGAACAGCTCCGGAGGAACTGCAGGAATCAAGGGAAGTGGCCGATTCCAGACAAAGAAATTGAACAAACACAACAAACGCTCAAGTGTTTTTAACTCAGTGGTCTTTCCTCCGCCGACAGGGAGCACAAAAGAAAAGGGAGCCAAGTTTCAAATGTAGCATGTCTTTGCTGGAATTTTCTTGCTGGAACCTTGGATCCTGGTGGTGGATGGTCTACCTGAGCCATCAGCTACATAGCACATTTACGGTTATTATATTTTACAGGTTGATAGATTTTTATATTCTGTCCAAGTCAGGATCTTACACCACCTGGTTTACTATTTAGTAATTTACAGTGCAGTCAGGCGTGTTTGGCTTAATGTAGGATAAACTTATAAATCTATTGTTCCTCCACTTGCCAGGGTTGGTGTGCGATGAACTACAGAACTGGATGCGTCCATACATTTCAGCTCCGCTTTTTTTCTTTGATAGGGAAGCAGGCAATAGATAACACAGTGACAGTAGCATCCCAGGGGACAGCAAAGTGTGAGAGCAACACCACGTCAGGTTAGTAGGTCATTATTGTGTGAGCCGTGAACCATTAATGGACTGCTACGCCCAGCTCAGTCTGTGTCAGATTATGGCTCTTGGCAGGAGAATTGTTACCTAATAGCTAACTTTGCTTCCTCCCTATCGTCTTATTAGCTCTTCTGATAAAAATGTGCACAGGTATATATTAATAGGGGGCCTCACTGGAAAAAGGCCCGATCCTGGTAATTTCCCCCATTTCTGCAAACAATGCCTGTAGGTTGATTCTGCTCAGGGAGTTCTTCTAGGGAATGACATTCATTCACAGGTTATTTTCGGACGTCTTGTAAAGTACGTGGCCAAACGCGTGGTGCTCACTGATGCAAAAGACTCCGCGATTAATGCTTTCTGTTGATTATGTAGAATGAAGAAATACTGGGAGTGAAAGAGAGCTAAGAATTTCCCCCTGTTCCCATCACCCAGACTCTTCAAACAACAAGAACCCTGACATACTTTTAAATTCCGGGAAATAAAGTCCACTCTTCTTGAAACCAAACCCCAGTAGCAATGACCAGGTGGCATTATATAATTTTTATCATGTATAAGATAGACAAGAAAAACATATTGTTTACGTGTGGCTTCAGATAAAAGCATGTTTTTCTAGGAAACGTATAAAGAATCCCTAGTTTTTGAGTTATGATGGCAAGAAGTTTATATTGTGTTTTGGGGACCCGTGGTAGAATATTTCTGCCATCTTTTGGAGGAATAAAGGTCACCACACAGTTTCTTTCTTGTTAGTGGGCATCTCCAGACGGAGTCAGGAAAATGAAGGATTCCAAGATGTTTTCCAGGAAAGATGAATGTGCAGGTGAGTTTGGATTGAGATTATGCCCCTAAATCCCTGTGCTGGATTATCCCAGTCATTTTTGGAAATTCTCTAGGATGTCAAGAGTGTGAAAGGGTATGGACAGCAAATACGAGGGAAATCCTTTTAACCAGATAGGCAGAAAGGAGCTTAGCAGAGTTGACAGTGTAAAGAAGGAGCTATGAAGACCACTGGGAATCAGCCTTGGTCTGGGTTCAGCCCTGGACCACGTGCTGCTTTGCTGCTGTTGGCGCGGCTGCAGTGTGCTTGCCGAGGCGGGGAACCGGCTGGCACGACCGCAGCACCGTCCTCATTTCACTGAGGCTGTGACAGCAAAGGCCGCTGATGGAGACCGCGACTTTCATCTGCTGAGATGCCTCAGGACGAGGAGCGTGCCTGCAAGGGCTGTTAAAATGGGCTTTTAATGATACCGTTTGATAACATTTTCTTGTTTGATAAAGCACCTATATAACGAAGTTAAGTACCGAATTAATACCCAAATCTATTCTAATCCAAATCCCATTATTCATTCCTGAGTGCCTATGTGCATGTACGTACGTGTGTGTTTCTATATAAAGGATTATGTTGCCCCCCCGGCCACATCATCACCCCAACATACACACGGGCAATGGCCCGGGAAGCCTGGTTGCCATGGAGTGATGCGTCTGGGGCCGCTGCAATTCCACACTGACCTATGACCCAACTCCAGGGTCTCTTCATCTGCACCTCCTTTGGACTCCACCATGGATTTAAGTTTAATAAAATCAAAACTGAGTTTAATACACATCGTGTCTTACAGAAGTATTAATGTAATTTTAATCCTGAGATCTTTTTCTCCCTTGTCTTTATTTTGTTATTACTGGAGCAAAGACCTGTAGGATAAGATGCCTGAAATACTTTTCATTTAATGATTAATTCCTTATTTGCCTTCCTAGCTAAAAACACTCAAGTCATTATGGTTTATTACAAAAGCTCAATTGATATTCCAAATCTTTCATTAACAATATGACAAGGGTGTGAGGAAGCATGCTATCACGTTGTAATCACCACCGCTTTGGAAGCCTTAGCCCGTTTAATTACTGGATAAAGGACATTTTAGGAATAAAATCTTGGTCTTGGGAAAGAAAGCTGATATGGGTTGAGACACTTTCATCATGAATAAGTTCTGACAAGGAACAAGACAGAACCACTACCCACCTACTGAAATGGCTAAAATTCAAAATAAATAAATAAATAAATAAAAACAGATGATACTGTTGGCAAAGACGTGGAGCAGCTGGAACGCTCCTGCACCGCCAGTGGAAATTAGAAACGGCACAGGCACTTTGGAACACAGCTCAGCAGGCTTCTATCCAGTTAAACATAAAACCGAGCAACCCCACTCCTAGGAGAGAAAATGAAAAGACATGTTCACACGAGTGACTTACCCATGGATGTTCATAGCGGCATCATTCATGATAATGAACGCCCACACGCTATGCTGGAAAGAACCAAATGTGCATCAAGAGGTGAGTGGATCAACAAATTCCAGGTGTGTCCGTGCCAGGAATGCTGTGCGGCCACGAAAAGGACATTGTTGTTGATACATCCGAAAGTGTGGCTGCATCCCAACAGTCCGTGTTACGTGGAAGGAGCCGGACACACAGAAAGAACGTACACACGGACATGAAGTCATTCGCATGAAACACACAGAAGGAACGTACACACGGACATGAAGTCATTCGCATGAAACACACAGAAGGAACGTACACACGGACATGAAGTCATTCGCATGAAACACACAGAAGGAACGTACACACGGACATGAAGTCATTCGCATGAAACACACAGAAGGAACGTACACACGGACATGAAGTCATTCGCATGAAACACACAGAAGGAACGTACACACGGACGTGAAGTCATTCGCATGAAACACACAGAAGGAACGTACACACGGACATGAAGTCATTCGCATGAAACACACAGAAGGAACGTACACACGGACATGAAGTCATTCGCATGAAACACACAGAAGGAACGTACACACGGACATGAAGTCATTCGCATGAAACACACAGAAGGAACGTACACACGGACATGAAGTCATTCGCATGAAACACACAGAAGGAACGTACACACGGACATGAAGTCATTCGCATGAAACACACAGAAGGAACGTACACACGGACATGAAGTCATTCGCATGAAACACACAGAAGGAACGTACACACGGACATGAAGTCATTCGCATGAAACACACAGAAGGAACGTACACACGGACATGAAGTCATTCGCATGAAACACACAGAAGGAACGTACACACGGACATGAAGTCATTCGCATGAAACACACAGAAGGAACGTACACACGGACATGAAGTCATTCGCATGAAACACACAGAAGGAACGTACACACGGACATGAAGTCATTCGCATGAAACACACAGAAGGAACGTACACACGGACATGAAGTCATTCGCATGAAACACACAGAAGGAACGTACACACGGACATGAAGTCATTCGCATGAAACACACAGAAGGAACGTACACACGGACATGAAGTCATTCGCATGAAACACACAGAAGGAACGTACACACGGACATGAAGTCATTCGCATGAAACACACAGAAGGAACGTACACACGGACATGAAGTCATTCGCATGAAACACACAGAAGGAACGTACACACGGACATGAAGTCATTCGCATGAAACACACAGAAGGAACGTACACACGGACATGAAGTCATTCGCATGAAACACACAGAAGGAACGTACACACGGACATGAAGTCATTCGCATGAAACACACAGAAGGAACGTACACACGGACATGAAGTCATTCGCATGAAACACACAGAAGGAACGTACACACGGACATGAAGTCATTCGCATGAAACACACAGAAGGAACGTACACACGGACATGAAGTCATTCGCATGAAACACACAGAAGGAACGTACACACGGACATGAAGTCATTCGCATGAAACACACAGAAGGAACGTACACACGGACATGAAGTCATTCGCATGAAACACACAGAAGGAACGTACACACGGACATGAAGTCATTCGCATGAAACACACAGAAGGAACGTACACACGGACATGAAGTCATTCGCATGAAACACACAGAAGGAACGTACACACGGACATGAAGTCATTCGCATGAAACACACAGAAGGAACGTACACACGGACATGAAGTCATTCGCATGAAACACACAGAAGGAACGTACACACGGACATGAAGTCATTCGCATGAAACACACAGAAGGAACGTACACACGGACATGAAGTCATTCGCATGAAACACACAGAAGGAACGTACACACGGACATGAAGTCATTCGCATGAAACACACAGAAGGAACGTACACACGGACATGAAGTCATTCGCATGAAACACACAGAAGGAACGTACACACGGACATGAAGTCATTCGCATGAAACACACAGAAAGAATGTATACACTGACATGAAGTCATTCGCATGGAATTCTGGGGAAGATACTGTCAGAAAGCAGGTAAGTCGTGCCAGGAGCAGGGGTAGGGGAGGCTATGGCTGCAGAAAGGCACGAGGGAAGCTTTTGGGCTGATAGAGATATGTTGGTAACGTGATGGTATGAAATCGCCAAAACCCGTCTAACTGTGTGATTAGAATGGGTGAAGTTTATTATATGTAAATCATACTTTATTAAGACTGGTCAAAGTAGACAAGACTGAATATTTAAAATACAGTTCCTCCCTTTAAAAATATGACTTGAAAGCCAGAAGCCATCCTGGGTAAGACGGTGTGTCTGAACACATCTGTGGCAGGAAGACAAAGTGAAAAGACAAAGGGATGGCTGGGGGAGATATCTTTAACCCATGACTGACCACTTTTCTCCACTTTTAAAGTACTCTTAGAAAAAACGTCAAATCAGTAGAAAATCATCCAGCAACCACCTCGTGGAAAAATAATAATAATGGTAACTAACACGTGTTGGGAGCCTGCTGTCCTCTGACACTCACCATCCAAAGTGTTTTATATTTTAACTGACGTGTGGTTGGCTTACAATAAATTGCACATATTTCAAGTGTAAAATCTGATAGGCTTTGACATATCTGTGCCTATGAAACCATCACCGTGATCAAGGTAATGAAATATCTATTGCCCCCCAAAGTATCACCCCCCCAGAGTGGTGCTTTTTGATTCTTCTTCCTCTGCCCAGATACCACCATCCCCAGGCAACCACTGATCTGCTGTCTGTCACTATGTCTTAGTTTACATTTGCTAGAATTTTACACACACGGAATCCAACCGCGTGTATTCTTTTCTTCTTTGACCTCTTCTACTCAGCAACATTATCTTGAGATTCGTCCATGTTGTGTATCAGTAGTTCCTTTTCTTTTAAAAAATGGTTTGTTCATTTTCGTTGCTGTGTAGTGTTTCGTCGGATGGATATGCCACAATTCACCTGCTCACCTGAGGCTGGAAATTTGGAACGTTTCAGGTTCTTAGCTATTATAAATAAGCTTCTGTGAGCATTTGTGTACAAATTTTATATGGACACATGCTTTCTTTTCGGTAAATAATTAGGAGTAGAATAGCTGAGTCACACGGAAGGTGTACTTTTGAAGCCGCCAAACTGTCTTCCAGAGTGCTTGTACATTTTCCGTTCCCATCAACAGTGTGGTTCCGAGGCTAGTTGCAGAATCTAGCCTTGGTATGGTCAGTCTTTTGAATCTTAATTAAGCTAATATGCATGTACTAGTGAATTATTGTGGTTTTAATTTGCATTTTTCCAATGACTAATTGTGTGAAGCATCTTCTCATGTGCTTATTTTCAAAAGTATATCTTTGATGGAGTGTCTTTTCAAATCTTTTGTCTAGGTTTAAAAATTGAGTTGTTTTCTCCTTATTGAATTTTGAGAGTACTTTGTATATAACTAATAAGGTTCTTTATCAGGTATATGCTTTGTTTGTAAGTATTTTCTCCCAGTCTATGGCTTGTCTTTTCATTGACTCAGCAGTGCCTTTAGCGGAGTAGAAGCTTTTAATTTTCATCAAGTGTATTTTATTGGTTTCTTTTTTTTTTAAACTGAAATGTAGTTGATTTACAATATGGCGTTAGTTTCAGGTGTACAGTAAAGTGATTCAGTTACACTGTTAGTTTCTTTGTATGGGTCATACTTTTTGTGTAGTCCCTAAGAAATCTTCGTCTAACTCAGCATCCCCCAAATTTTCCCCTGTGTTTTATTCCAGAAGTTTTATGGTTCAAGTTTTTACATTTAGACTTTCTCCATTTTGAGTTCCTTTCTGTTTGTGGTGCCTGTGGATATCCTTCCTCCATTGAACTGTCTTTGCGCATTTGTAACAAATTCATTGTCCACGTATGTGTGGATCTGTTTCTGGACTCCATGGCATCAGTCTCCTTGTCAGTCTTTATGTCAATACGACACCAGCTTGACGTCTACAGCTTTAAGATAGCACTTGAAGTCAGTTATTCCTCTAATTGTGTTAGTTTTCAGAGTTGTTTTGGCTATTTTAGGTCTTTTACGTTTCCATATGCATTTCAGCATTAGCTCGTTCATTCCCACCAAAAAAACCTCTGGGAATTTTGGTTGAGTTTGTGTGGAATTTATAGTTCAGTTAGGAGACAGCTGGTGTCGTAACAACATGGAGGCTTCTGACTCATGAACACATTACATTTCTGCACTTATTTGGGTCTTAATTTCTCTCAGCAATATTTTGTAGTTTTCAGTTACAGGTCTCGCAATCTTTTGTCAGAGTTATCCCTAAAGATTTCATATATTTTGGTGCTATTGTAAGTGACGCTATTGTTTTTATTTTAAATTCTGATTGTTGCTAGTATATGGAAATACAATTGATTTTTGATTTTGATTATGCATCCTGTAACCTTCCCAAACTCACGTATTAGTTTTAGGAG
The DNA here is from genome assembly GCF_949987515.2 of Delphinus delphis. Taxonomy (NCBI): domain Eukaryota; kingdom Metazoa; phylum Chordata; class Mammalia; order Artiodactyla; family Delphinidae; genus Delphinus; species Delphinus delphis. The sequence goes on from NC_082698.1 coordinate 3,392,455, forward strand.
TTTTTGTATGTTCCAGATTTTCTACCTAGGTGCTCATGTAACCTGCAAATAGACAGTTCTGCCTCTTCCTTTTCAATCTGGATGCCTACTACTTATTTATTCTTTCCTTGCTTTACTGCCCTGCGTGGAACCTCTAGTACCATATTGAACAGAAGTCTGAGAGCAGACATATGTGTCTCAATACTGATCACAGGGGAAAGAATTCAGCCTCTCACCACTGAATGTGATGTTGGCTCTAGGTTTTTCTTAGATGCTCTTTTTCATGTTTAGAAAGTTCTCTTCTATTCCAGCTTTGATGAGAGCTTTTATCAGTATTGGATGTTAGATTTTGTCAAATGCTTTTTCTGAGTTTTCGAGATGATCTCATGGTTTTCCCTTTTTAGTTTGTCAGCATGGTGAAGCACACTGATTTTCAAATGTTAAACCAACCTTGCATTCATGGGATAGACCCCATTTAGTTGTGTTGTATTATGCTTATATACATATATATATGTATATCTTATATAAGTAAGATATACATAAGATATATATCTTATATAAGTGATTTAAATGTATTGTTTCATTTAATTTCATAACAACCTTATGTGGTACAAATACTATTATTCCTGTTTCTCATCAGAGGAAGTTGAGGCACTGATGACTTTGTCCCTTGACCAAATCATCTAACAAGAAGCACTTGGATAGATCTGGGGGGGTGGTCTAACCCAGCAGTCCCCAACCTTTTTGGCACCAGGGACTGGTTCCGTGGAAGACAATTTTTCCATGGACCAGGAAGGGGGGCTGGGATGGTTCAGGCGGCAATGCGAGCGATGGGGAGCCATGGGGAGCGGCAGACGAAGCTCCTCTCGCTCACCCGCCGCTCACCTCCTGCTGTGGGGCCCGGTTCCTAACAGGCCGTGGACCGGTATGGCCCAGGGGTTGGGGACCCCTGGTCTAACCCAGAGCCTGAACTCTTCACATCCAGAGTAGAAATGCAAACTAGAATATCACTGACACACTTTCACCGGTATGCATGGCCATGATTAAATATAGTAACAGTATTTAGTGCTGGTAAGGGAATAGATGAAATTATAAATTTCTAGTAGGAAAGTAAGTAGATATAAACCTTCAGAGGAGAGTTTGGTAATATCTCTGAAAATGTGAAATTTGTACTAACAAGATAATTCAGTGTATGTGCAAAGGTGTCTACGCAGTGCTTTTCATTGCAGCTTAGGCGATAGGTACATTTTAGAACATGAATAGGTGGAATACTGTGGAACTGTTAAGATGACATTTTTTTTTCACCTGGGCATTTTTCCACTTTAATAAATGTTATCAAAGAAGCAGGTTGTAAGTCAATGTATGTAGTGTGATCCCATTCATATAAATCTAATCTATTTATGCCCATCCGTAGGGTCAAGAGACAAGCCTGGGAGGATCCCCCTCAGTAAGAACAAATAATACAGTCATTTTTGTGTGTTGGGGGTGGAGGGTGGGAAGGGAGAAACGCAGGGAGAATGAAGGTGTGCTGTGGTCCCGTGCTGTCATGCACCCACTGTGCTGCCTGCAGTTTCCCAAGGAAGGAGAGTCCCTCACGTCAAGTAGCACCGAAGCTCTTCCAGGAGAGAGAGCCATCGGGAGATGCCATGTGGAATCCCTAGAGTATTGTCAGAGCTCAAGGGGAATGGAAGAATGGCCCACTGAGAGTAAAAATTGTCCTGGAAAATCAGGACACATGTTTGATAGATTCGTATACTCTGATTTTGTGTAAGTAGGATGACACCTGGGTTGTGGCACATAGACTCTTAGGGAGCTGAGCATGTTCCAGAATGAGGCCAGCCCCCGCTTGTTTCTGTTTCTGGTTGTTGTTTTTTTCCCTCCAGGATTTAAATGTGTTGAGATGCAGTGGGCTGGACCGTGGCTCTGATATGGGTATCTCACTTAGTTCCTGCAGTTTGGGTAAGGTCCCACCTTGCTGTGCACTCCACACCTTCGGGTAAAACCCTGATGATTCGCAGTCCTAGACAGGACCTGTGAGGAGCGCTTCATGGTGGGAGGCATGCTTGAGACGCTCTCCAAGTAATCCTTCACCCTTGTTCTATACATGTAGGGGTAATTATTCGGTCACCTGTGAGTTTAGATAATCTTGTCCTCAGCCAGGTCTTGCTTCTCCATCCAGACCACAAATGGGGTTGATCAAATCTTTACCCCAAAGCAAGACCATGTCTGTCTGAAAAGCTCCCTGATCTCCAGATCAGGAAAGAAACATGGCAACTCCAAGTGGTCATTCTGTCTTCACTGCCCAGCAAACCTGCGTCTGCTCATGTCTTGGCTTTGTTTCTGTCTGTCTGCCCTCGGGCTCTCAGCCTTCCCCCCATAGCCTGCTTCCCGCACATCCAACATCTTATTAAACAAAGGCGACTGCCGACATTTAGAGGAAGAGCGAAAGCATTATCTTCCCTGTAGGTATTTCTAAACATCTGGATTATTTACGCCAGGCAGACAAAGTGTCCGAAAAATGGCTGCTTTTCCCTCTTTCGTTCAGGGGTCAGCAAACTTTTCCTGTAACCGTCCGGATAGTAAATATTTTAAGCTTTGTGGACCATAGAGTTTCTGTCACCACTACTCAACTCTGCCATTATATCAGGAAAGCAGCCTCAGACCATATGGAAACAAATAAGCATGGCTGTTTCAATAAAACTTTATTTACAGTGGAAGGCAGTGGCCAGATCTGGCCCCACTGGCTATAAATTGCCACTGCTCATCACAGAGACGTAACCTAAATCTCAGCTCCAAAGAGAGAGACAAGCAGAGCTGCACTGAGGGCATCAGGAAGCCCCCTTAAATGAGAATCATTGGCACCTGGCTTTTAACCCGTAGAGTGAAGTTGTTCCGAAGTAGCTCTTGCTGCCCTACACCCTCTCGTGCCAGCATAGGACCCTTTGTTTACAACTGATACCATTATGAATGTTCATCTATTTCCTGAGATGTTTTTCCTTCTTTCTATTTGCAATATGGAAAATGTTTCCTTTTCTCCCCCTACTAGCTCCATTTTCCCACATAGCACTTTGCTTTCATCATGTCGATTTTCTTATACATCTTTTGGTTTGAGGAACCGCTATTTTTATAGCTGGTGAAGGTGTCTCAGTTAGACAACAGCACAGGCCTGAACTGTTTCATGCTCACAGCTAATTCCCTTCCAGACTCTCACACGTTCTCTTTGGAACCGTGAAATAATGTACTTGTGAAATGTTCACACATGCTAAGAGCAGAAGTTTTGGACGTGCCATGTATGTTTGATTTTCAGATCGTTTAATTCTGTTGCCTCAGAGAGCCATTTGGTTTGTGGTAAGAAGGGTTAGCACATTTTAATACTGTGAAAAAAAGTTCTTTTCACTAGTAAGCATCTTCTAAATGACTGAAATTTTCAGGTAACTGAATTTTTATCAGTTTTTGGTATCTAAATTTCCCAACTTTAAAACAAATAGACGAGTTGGCATGCATCCTCTAATAATGAGACAGAGTGGCTTTGCTGGAAAAAAAATAACTGAAAATGTTGAGTAAGTGGAATTTTCGGGCATAGCTCTGGTGACACCGGGGTTCCAGCGTGCAGCCTGAAGGCTGGTTTTTCCTCACCCAACGTTCTTCCCATCCTCCAATGCCTGTGAGATCACCATTCATTTGCCTTCATAAGTTGATAATATTTCTTCATCTGCCACTCGATCAAAAGCAAACTTGAGGGCAGGGTTTGCGTCTTATTCTCATTTTTCGTCAACACTACATTGGATGCACTGCACATAGTAGGGCCTCAGTAAATGGCTATGACATTGACGGTGCAGGAGGACAGCCACCCTCAGCATCAGTCAGCAGAGCATAGCTGCACACGAGGCTCAGCTCTGCAGTCCTTCACTTATAAGTTCCTAACCTATAGAGGATGCAGAAACATCATTGCAGTGCCCCTGCTAGCTGACCTTCCTTCCTGGGAAGCTGCCATCAGGGCAGGCTGCCTGGGGAGAGAACACCTAGGCTTTTATTTTGTTTTTTAAATTCTCTGGCTGTAGAAGAAGGCCAGGAGCGGATGCGGAAAAAGCATCAGTGCAGCGAGTGCCCCTGGGGCCGTTCTGGGCTACACATGGGGTGATAGTCTTTTCCTAGCCCAAGTCTCTGCCCTTGGAATTTTTACTGCCTACTACAGATTCCTCTAGCTAGAGATCCTTTTGCTTAACAAGTATTTTCAGGAAAATACTGAACTTCTGGGTGGGTTAGATCAATCATCCATTTGATGAATAGATACAACCCCGGATGTGGGATACATGTTCTCTGATCTTTTTGATCAAGAATTTCCACTGTAAAATTTTGAGCGTGGACCTCCAGCATAAGCCTATTTATTTTATTTATCAATTATATACATGTGCTATTGCACCAATATATTATGTGTTTTAAAGCGAGCGTGAAATATTAGTTAAAATAAGAAAATAAAGAAAACTACGATTTCTTTTGTCTTTGTCCTCCCCTCTGGAGAGCAGTAGTGAGGGGCTGTCTGAAGCCCCAGAGCGGCACATCCCTCTCTGAGGAATGGAGACATCTTTGGGGCCAGACCTCCCACCCCATGGACCATACCCTACCTGCTTGGGCTCGAGCTCACCTGTCTGGAAGCAGCTCTCAGCTCTTGTGGTGACATTGCTTCTACAGGAGCAGGTGTGTCCAGGCCCAGCCAGTTGATGACAGAGGACTTCCTGGGCGCACCTGTTCCCATGGTGGGCGCTGCCTCGGGGACCGCGGAACAGTGACCTGAGCCTGGTGGCTTGTGGAGTGATCCGCATTATCCACTCAGAGAGCCTGCACCCAACCAGTGCTCCTGCTTCCTCGTGATCGAGACATGATCTAGCTTAACTGATGTGGTGAAATATGTCTACATACATAGGGTGTCCGAGAGGTTGTGGACGCAGTTTCATAGCAGATCGTTTTAATCACCAGATGGGAGTTAGATTTTCTGAGGAATCCCACATTTAATCCTTCTGTAAAGAACCTCTCTTAGAAAGAAACCACCACTCCCTTGTTTTGTCTGCTTGGTAACCTGCGACTTTGAAGATAGGCGTGGATTAGAGCGGGTACCTACTTACCTGATGTCCTGCCGCCTCCCTGCCCTCAGAGTAGGATTAATGGCAAAGAAGACAAGGTCACGGATTTTCAGCTGTTTGGAAAAAGCTTGCTGTCATCAAATGAAGTAGAGCTTATTAGCATCCCTTTATGCACCTTTCATTAAACGGGCATGGAATGACCTCCTTGTCTGTGATTCGAAGGCCAGGTTACTTGTAGGGATATAGATTCACATTGAAAGCCCCGGGTCTGGGGATCCAAGGAGCCATGATTTTTGATCAGGGTTGGGGACACCCACCCTATGGATCTGACCCATGTTTGCTGGATAAAAGCCGATGCGAGTGAGGGCCTTGCCCCAACCGCCTGCGTTTTCCATTCCTGACCCCCCACTCCCCATGTGTGCATCGTCTCAGGTGTACAAATTCCAAGAGAGTTTCGGTGATGATGATGATGGTGATTTTGTGGGTGTATTTGCAGACCCCCGGCCAGGAGAACGTGGCTCCCTGAGGGCACGTGCATGTGTCATGGCCCTTCAGAGGTGCCTGTGGTTGTTGAGCTTGTAGTATGACTCATAAGGCAGAAGAGACATTTACAGTATTTTCTTTTCCTCTTGTAATTAATACCTCTTAAGTTGTTTAAAGAAATACAGTACAATCACCCTTTTGAACAGGGTTATAACAACATGATCTTTAGAAGTTAAAAAACAGCTGGTTCCACTCAAATTCTAAATACATTAAAACAAACTTTGAAGTAAATAATCTGAGTTTCTGTTTTCATAAATTACAGTGATAACATGTAAATTTCTCCATTCGGCCATCTTTACATAAGCCCTTTTGTGCTTCCCTCTCCCAAACTGTGAACATATTAGAGATCCTTTCAAAGCAATTGCAAATATGCTTCTCTTTAAAAGTAGATGCAATATATCCAGTTGCATTTAGCTCATATAATCAGGTGGCCCTGAAAACGGGCCGTGCCTAATACAGGCTACAAAACAAAATAGCTCAGATAATCAGGTGGCCCTGAAAGCGGGCCGTGCCTAACGCAGGCTACAAAACAAAAAAAAAGTAGCAGAGTTTTTTTTTTCCTCCCCCTCTCCTTTAAAAAAAAAAAGGCAACATTAACTGTTTCACAAAAAGTTATTTGTTTCCTCTAGAAGCCCAGCTAGTGAGCTTTGGGGGATTAGGGATCCATTTCACCTATAGGTTATATGAGCTTTTGTTATTTGTTTTCATACAAAATAAACCGCAAGGCTCTGGCTAATGTACTATTGTGTGGAGTTTTGGTGGGAATATTTCAAAAGTAGTGTGTATTTTCCCTTGATTATTTCTCCAGATCCTTAGGGATACAACCCAATCGTGGTGTATTCCCTTAGGTAAAATATGTTTCATTTATAAACTTTTTTTCCCTGCATAATGAAAACAGTTTTGGCTTAGCACGCTGTTCTGGTCAAATTATGTGGCCAAATTCCATCGAAATGATGAAGGGGTAACACTCAGACAAAGCCACCGCTGGGCTCCGGGGAACTCACGGGTATGGGGAAGACCACTTCCTTACACATTCTTCAGCCTGCGGTTGGTTCCCCTTTGTACCAGTATTTAAATCTTGGAGTGTTTCAGGTTGAGCATACAACATACAAAGATGCATAAAGTTGCAATGAGCAGAGCCTAATAGCTTTTTTAGACTCTAGAGAGATACAAAAAGACACAAATAGAGATAAATGATCGAAAAGGAACAACTGCTCTAACGGCCCTTTCGGTTGCGGTATTTAACATATATTCCTTTTGCTCCCGGTTCGCGTGGCTCTAGAATGTAAAGAGTCATTGCATTTTCCATCTTCCCTCTTCAACATACAAGCACCTCTAGAAAACTACTTGTAGAATATTATGTAGGTTTCTCTGCTTCATTTAGCTCCTTTTCTCTTAGGAAAACACATTATGATTTTGTACAAGCCTTGATCGATTTCTTAAGAGGCCTTATCTGATTGCTTTTATATTCTATTGATTTTTCTGAATTAAGTTTTATGGCCCTCAATTATTTTCTTGTGTGATTGTTCACATCTACGTATGGTGTACCATATAATTACACAGTGGCATGATTATGTGCTAGTTGATAATCCCATTTTAATACACGGCACTTTCCCTTTTTATGGAGATTATCTTCCATATGCAGACCGATCTGTTGAATTCCGTGCAATGAAGATAAACCCAAATCACAGAAGCACTTGCTCACTGTAGAGGCCACTCTCATGCATTTGTGACATCTTGACAGAAGCGTTTATTGCAAAGTGCTGTGATCATCAGCTTCATTAGGAAAGCGTTTAACAATCATAGGAGATGATTTTTATAAACCTGCTGTTCTGCTGACTGGGGGATACCACTATCACAGCACAATTAAGTTTCAAATGGGTTTTGAACACTGATGGCTAATATAATTCAGCCCTAGCGGTAGACTGTTGCATTATACAATCATTTATCATTTGAGGGGAAATTCTGACAATGCTCAAACATTAAGGCCTCGATTAAACTGTCTGCTTTTACGTCGTCTTTTGGAAACAAGCACAGTCTCCTTCAGGTGATGTCTGAAGAAGAAGTTAAGACAAAAACAATTGGTTGAAGAGAAGTTTAATCAATTTATTACATGAGTTGAGTGCTGGAAGATATTTTTCTTACACAGTACATGTCTATCAAAGCTGTCATAAGTGACACTACAAATGCAGGCATGCTTTATGGCAAATAGATCGGTGCTATTGTTCTAGGTGTTTGGAACCTTTTATGAATATAAATGTATGGGAGAAAGCATCCCGGGATCTGTTTGCCCTCCTAAAATAATTTATATTCTGTACAGCACATGGCTGACTGATTTCCTCCTAACATTACAAAGTGGTTGTGTTATTTCATATTGCTGAAATTTGTATTATTATTTTTTACATAAGAAAAGTCTTTTGATCTGCATTTATTAAGGAGAAAGAGATGCCCAAGCTTAACCCAATCTGACATAAATGCTGCAATATGTTCATTTTCTTCCACTACAAATTCAATACATTCATATTCAGAATCCTTTATCTAATAGTGCTTATTAGATTGTCTTGGCTACAGCTGCAAAGCAATATATCACTGAAAAATAATAGGTATGTCTTTTTCAGACGATGATGTGATTTGCTTTAGCTACGCTAGCATGAAAATCTGTGCCCTTTATTAATAAAAGGCTATGTTAGATGAACTAACCTGCTTGACAGTCCTGAGAACAAAAGAGCTAATTTCTCTTTTGTTTGTTAGAAAGACTTCCGTGCTATAATAGGGTAACAAAAGGTCAGAGAGCGCTGAGGCTCAGAACTGCTTCCTGCTTAATGATTTGTTTTACAGCATCTAATAAATTTTCAAACATGCATCAACATATTACTGGTAAAGAATCTGGGAATGCAAACACAGATGATCTCGAGTTTAAGATGTGATCAAATGTTTATTATTGAGTCAATAGTCCAACCTTTTTTATTCTTCTTAGGATTTTTAACAAGAAACGCCCTAAGAAGTGGTGCGCAGGAGACTTTACATGAAGTTCAAGGCCTCTCCAAGTCTTTGAGCTTGTGGTTTGTAGCTGAAAAGTTGTAGCTTAATAGTTATGTGAATTCTTCAGTCTTGTTCAAATATCTGAGAAACCTCATGCGTAATATGATATACAGCACTGTTGCCTTCCAGATGCACAAAAGAAAAAAGGTCTCATTTCTTTCATTGTAAATAGAGTGACTCTTTAAAAAGAGACTTTTTTTTCTTGACCTGGGGACGTCACATGGACTTCCCAGAAGGAGGAGTCTGTTGTAGGTGTCCTGGGATCGTCATGCAAATCTATCACTGCTGGGGCCACAGCCTGGTTGTGAGAGGGTCCCATGGTGGGGTAAAGCCCAGAGTGGCCCTGGGTGGTTCACTTCCTTCAGTTAGTGTGGCTTCATCCTTCTTTTCTGGTTACAGAGAAGCTCCTACTGACATAGCACTTTTAAGGTGATTTTCACCTGCTGCGTACATGGTGTGGGTTTGAAGGTTGGTGATTCTGAGAGCAGGACCACCTTATCTCACCAGGGTCACACCATCTCCTGCCAGAGAAGGCATTTTTCATGTGGTGGGAAGTTTAGCACGATGCTTAGTGAAACTCCATGATAAAAACATTATTTCCAAACACGTTAGAAACAAAAGTGAGAGTCTTTGGAAAGCAGTTCTTTTCTGAGTTAAGCTTGAACACCAGATCCAATGCATCCTTTATGTCCTGGGCTTTCACAGTTGTGAGTTTCCATGGCTTCCCCGCGGCTGTGACAACAAATGGAGACCTCCAGTAGAGGCTGTGTGGAACAGGGCTGACATCAAATGCACGTAGGCAGACACCAATAATGAAATAGTAAGGAAGACAGTTGCTTAAAAGTATGTCCTTTCTGTGAACAACAGCTGTGTAATTTCTTTTAAAAAACCCAAATGCAACGCTTTGCTGATTTTCCAAGGGTAGCATGAAGTCCAGGGTCTTGCACCCCATAAGGGGACATAGAAATGTCAGTGGTGAGCTAGAATTCCTATCATAGGTGGGAGCCGGCACAGCATCCACATGTGGGCCTGGCACACGGCTACAGCAGATATACCATGTTTTGATTTTTTTGGACAAATATATATTTGGTTTCCTCACTTTTCATGTGCATGACTGAAGGTGACTTGATCTGATTCAGTTTTTCTTCTTAGGGATGTGATCAAATGAGGGCTTTGCCTTGGTGAATCCAAGGACAGCTGAGGCACGTTGGTCCATAGTGGGGAGTGATGGGAAGAAGTCCACCGTGGTTCCTCAAGTGTCTCGACATTAAATTTTTTTTTTGGTACGTGGGTCTCTCACTGTTGTGGCCTCTCCCGTTGCGGAGCACAGGCTCCGGACGCGCAGGCTCAGCGGCCATGGCTCACGGGCCCAGCCGCTCCGCGGCATGTGGGATCCTCCCGGACCGGGGCACGAACCCGTGTCCCCTGCATCGGCAGGCGGACTCTCAACCGCTGCGCCACCAGGGAAGCCCTCGACATTAAATTTTAAGGTTGAACATGTTCGGCTTCAATAAGGAATAATTGTAAAGCTCATCGCGTGTGGGTGACAAGGGAGAAGCTTCCTCCAAAACATGCAGGTCCCTCATAATCTGTTTCTAATGAAAACTTGGGAAATATTTGTACAGGAAGGAGAAAGAAGGTCTTGAGTGAGTGCCAGGAAGCTTTATGAGCCAACAACACTGGGGTGGTTTTCAGAAAGACCTGAAGTGTAACAAAAATGGTCCTGCCCAATAGTGTTGTGAAGGGGAAGGGATGGGTGACATCGAAACTGTCTGCACAACTAAAATTTTTTTTTTTAATTTTAAAAAAATTTTTATGATGCTCACTAATTTGGTGATGCAGACTGCATCAGAAAAGGGAAGAGATATGGGGACATAATGTATATATATTACTGATTCACTTTGTTATAAAGCAGAAACGGACACACCATTGTAAAGCAATTATACTCTAATAAAGATGTTAAAAATATAAAAAAATAAAAATGCAATTCAATCCAAAAAAAAAAAAAATTAACCCGGTGGGGAATCTTGCTAGAAAGTTCTGGCTGTGGGTTGCTGGCTCCACGAGGTACCAAGCAGAGCTAATGGGGTGGGATGTGGTCCACAGGATTCCATGGAGTGGATATCGCCTAGGCTGGGAGCGGAGATGCCCTCCCTGCAGCCCTGAGCATCTTGCCACTCTCTCTGTGCTGTCCTTAGCCTGTGAACAGCTGCTGACTTCAGCTCTTTGGGGACTGGTCTGGGAGTTGCTGGAACAGACCACGATGATCCCTGTCTGAGCCATGGCTGCCTGGAATGGTTCGCTCCCAGGCAGTTGTGGAAGACTTTGTGCCTCCTGGGCAAAGGATTTCTAAGAGGCTTGACCGTGCGCCAGAAGGTGGAGCATTCACATACTTGAAATAAATGAATTATGGGTTTGGCTTACATTTGTGGTGGAGAATATTTTATTACTAGATCAGTTCTTATTGAAAATATATGTGTTGGAGGTCTGGTTTGAATTAATCTGCTAATGTGTATGTATATTGTATGTGTATGTTTTTTCTTTTAGAAATATGGATTGCTGGGGATTGGTAAAGATTTAATATTTTAGTTCTTTGTATCATAAAATTAGTATACTTTGTTGTAATTAGTGTTTTATTCAAGTCTGTCAAAACCATAAATTATTGAGACTTGAAAACAACGGTAGTGTCATGTTTGAAACTAAGCACTGAATTTATATGCATTGGTGTTGCAAACCAACTAGCTTCTAAGTGATGGCATCCTTAGTTTTTCATTTATTTTATTTATTTATTTTTTGGCCATGCCACGCAGAGCTTGTGGGAGCTTAGTTCCCAGACCAGGGATCAAACCTGGGCCCTCGGCAGTGAAAGCGCGGAGTCCTAACCTCTGGTCTGCCAGGGAATTCCCTATCTTTTCATTTAAATATAAATTGTGAATACTGCCATTTTAGGAAACAAAGTCACTAGTATTTAAATCATTGAATAGTTTTTTGAGGGAGATAAAGTTAAAATGAAGTATTCCACATGAAAGTGTTTGAAAGAAGCAGAAAACTTAGGAAAAGAAATGAGAAAAAGGGATGATGCCAAATAAATCCTGTTGATCAAAGAAAAAAAAATCATAAACCAGCAAAATTTTTGGTTTTAACTAGAATGACATAAAAATACCTCAGAAAGATAATGCAATTCTTTCCTAATCATTAGATATCCTTTGTCCACATATCACTTAATGAATAAACAGTATTTCGGTGAATGAACATGTATAGTTCTTTAGTCCGCCCCATACTTTTGGGCATTTACACTCCTTCCAGTTTTTGTCTATCATAAAATAATGCTGCAACGAACATCTGTGTAGTTATTTTTTGCACATAGTTATTTCCTTAAGACAATTTCCTACAAGTAAAACTTCTGGCTAAAGAGGATAAATGTTTTCAGGTCTTTTGGTGTATTTTATCAAATTGCTTGTCATTTTGTATCTGTCGACATGCCTCATAAGAGGTGAGGAAGTTAACTCTAACTTTTGTCCCCCCGCCAGCCCGCTTCACCTACTTTCTGTTGTTTTACATGAGATTTTAGAGCTAGTTTATTATTAAATTATTCTTATTTTTGAATCTTCAAAACTGCATTTTTTTGGTAAACATTCCTTTACTTCTGTGATGATTTGGTTTCATTGTTTATCCCAGTAGTACCGTTCTAACATAATTCTAAAACTCTTTAGTTCTGTATTCTGATTCATCTTTTAGTCTGCTGGAGAATGTCTTGGAATACATTTTTCTCTAGGTTTTGTAAGTAATGCACTTTCCAATTGCTTGTACGTTTGAGAAATTTTCTCTATTGCTTTTATCCAGGTTTGTAAGGAAGGCGTTTTATTATTGAGTTCTAAGAGGTTTTTATATGTTCTGGATATAAATTCTTCATCAAATTTTTGATTTGCAAATATTTTCTCTCAGTTTTTAGTTTGCCTTTTCATTTTGTCAATGGCATCTTTAGAAGAGCACACATTTTACATTTTGGTTAAATCTCATTTATTAGCATTTTATTTTATTGTTTGTGAAATTTGTGTCCTATGTAGAACATTTTACCTTCCCCAAGGTTTGAAGAATTTTGTGGTGTGACCCATTTTGTGCTAATTTTGTATATGGCACTAAGTAAGAGAAAGGGTCATTTCTACCCACGTGCATATCCATTTGTTCTGGCGCCAATTTTTGAAAAGACTATTCTTTTCTCCATTGAATTGTCTTTTCCTCTTTGTTAAAAATAAGTTGGCCGTATACGTGTGAGTCTATTTCTGTTCTCTCTATTCTGTTTCATTGCACTGTGTGCTTATCCTCATGCCAGAACCCCAGTGGCCCCTTTACTGTAAATTTTCAGGTAATGTAAGTCCTCTAATTTTTCTTTTTTAAACTTGACTATTCTCGAGCTTTTGAATTTTCATATAAATTTTAGAATCAGATTGTCAATTTATACAAAAAAGACCTCCTGGGATGTTGATTGGTAATACACTGAATTTATAGAGCAAGCTGGAAGGAACTGCATTTTTAATAAAAATGAGACTTCCAATCCATGAACATAGTAGATATCTGTCCATTTATCTGGTATTCTTTAATTCCTTGGTGGAAATATATAGTTTTTCATTGAACAGGTCTTGCACATATTTTGTTAGATTCTACCTAAATATTTCATGTTTTTGATGCTATTTTGAATGGTATTTTAAATTGTTCATTGCTACTATATATAAACACAGTTGATTTTTGTATATTGACCTTGTATCTTGTGACCTTAATGAAATGTTTATTTCCTTAGGATTTTCTACTTCTTCTTTTCCAATGTGTGTGATCTCTCACTCTCACACTCTTTTATCCCACACTGTCTCTCACCTTATTGCACTGGGTAGGCTCCCCAGTACGACAGTGTTTACTATAGCCATCCTTACTTTTTCCCCAGTCTTAGAGGGAAAGTCATCAAATCTTTTGTCATTAGGTATGATGTGAGCTGTAGGGTTTTCATAAATACTCAGTATTGTCTTTCTGCTGAACAAGATTTTAATTTTGCTAATTTACTATTGCTCAACCCATTAACCTTTTCTTTAGTGTGTAGTGCTTTCTGTGTCTAAGAAATATTTTCCTGCTGCAAAATCATGAAGCTATTCTTCTATGCTGTTTTCTAGAAGGTTTGTTGTTTCATCTTTCACATTTACATCTAAAAACTACTTGGAAGTGATTTGTTTTTTCTGTGTGGTATGAGATATGAGCTACAGGTCAGGAATTTTTTTTGTTTTTCCTACAGATACGCAGGTGACAGAGTGCATCTACTGAATAGACCATTCTTCCCACTTTTGGTGTCATCGCTGTCATAAAGCCAGTGACCATAAATGAGTCTATTTCAGCACTCTCTGTTCTGGTCCACTGATCTGTTGTCTATCCATGTGCTAATACCACACTGTATCAAGTAAGGTAGCTTTATAAAAGTCTTCGTAGCTGGGAGGCTACACCTGCCAGCTCTGTCTTTCTTCTGCAAGACCATCTTGACTCTCCTTGGCCTTCTGCCTTTCCATATAAATATTTGAATCAGCTTGTCAGTTTCTACACAAAAAGCGTTATGATTTTGATTGCAAATGCATTGAATATATACATCAATTCAGGGATAATTGATAACTTTATAATACTGAATAGTCAAAATTACAGCTCTCCATTTATATAGGTCTTTTAACATTTCTCTCAATAAAGTTTTGTAAATTTTAGTGCAGAAATCTTGTATGTCTTTCGTTAGATTTACTCCTTAACGTTTTTATATTTTCTGATGGTATTTTAAAAAGTATCTTTGAAAAGTTTGTTTTCTAATTATTTTCTTAGTATATTGAAATGCATTTGACTTTTCTTAGTTGAAGCATTTGAAATTGCCAACATTCAACTCTGAAACGGTGATTGCATGTGACTCAATCTACTATTTTGGTCTTCCTCAATCCACTATTAATATTAGTGTTCTGTTTATAGATTCTTTTTTTTTTTTTTTTTGCGGTGCGTGGGCCTCTCACTGTTGTGACCTCTCCCGTTGCGGAGCACCGGCTCCGGACGCGCAGACTCAGCGGCCACGGCTCACGGGCCCAGCCGCTCCGCAGCATGTGGGATCTTCCCGGACCGGGGCACAAACCCGTGTCCCCTGCATCGGCAGGCGGACTCTCAACCACTGTGCCACCAGGGAAGCCCTATAGATTCTTTTTGATTAATCCAGTACAAAACATGATGTGAAATAATAACATTTTAATTTTTTCCTTTCCAATTCTTATATTTAATTTTTTTTCACTACTACTGCTGTGACTGGGACTTCTAGTACAATGCTGAATAGAAGTAGCGATGGTGTCATCTCTTTTACGATTATAGTTGGAAAGTTTTCATTATTTCACCGTTAAGTGTGACATATAGGGGTTTTTTTGACTCATGCATAATTATTTTATTCTTCCAGATATAATCCAGTACCATCACTTTTTATCTGTTGCTACAGCTGTTCAGGTTGAGCCATTGAGGACTTTGTCAGGTTGGCACCTGTGCCCTCTCCGTATGGCCTATTCCTTACCCCTCCATCCCTTGAGTACTTCCTTTCTGGTATCATAGAATGCTTCAGGTTCATCTTGGATTTTCCCTGCCCAAACCCTGGAATCAACTACCTCTCCAAGGAGCCCTGGTTCCCTTTGTTGGAAAATGGTATTTAGAAACCAAGGCCTGGTTGCCAGGTGTGCTCACTGCTTCTGGAGTGTCGCTGCTTAGAGGCCGTCTTAGTAGACAGAGCTCGGAAATACGTGTTTGTATATGTGATTGTATAGTAAGCCGTGTATATACACATTTACATCTAATTCTGTGTCTACTTGTCTGTGGCTTAAAAAGTCCCCAAGTCCATATTGATACCTCTGACTCCAACCCAGCACTGCCACATTCATTCTAGTCCTTGTCATTATCTTATTTGTCACAATTTTCTTCGATAGTGAGAAACCTGGGTCTCATTATCTATCATTACTTAATTGTTCAACACTGGTATTCACATAAGTAGTTTCAGAAATTCTAACAGTAACCCTGTGAGAAAGTAATTTATCAACTAGAGTACAGTGTTTGTGTTTAGTTCTTTTTAGCCTTACAGTATTTGAGCAAAGTATTATTTTCCAAAGTTACTTGGGTCAACGCCTTCCTTTCCCCCCGCTTCAGTGTGTTTGTTTGAGTCTGTTGTAATACAGTTCGATTCATTTGTCACCATTGTCTGCATTCTTGCTTTCTAGGACCTTTTCTACAATCTGGTTGATTGTTATTAAAAAATTACCTATATTAAAATTCACTTTGTGTAGTGCAAACTTCTATGGGTTTCGACAAATGCATGGAGTCGTATGTTCACCACCACGGTTGTATCACCGGTAAAGTTCTGGCTACCCTTTTACAGATAGCTCCTCCCCTCAACTCCAACCCCTGGGGACTACTAAGCAGTTTCTACCTTATACTTTTCTTTTTCTAAATCATCAAATAGATGGAATCATACAGTGTGTAGCCTTTTGGGTCTGGCTTCTTTACTTTGTCAAATGCATTTGTTTCATCCCTGTTGTTAAGTGAACCAATAATTCATTCCTTTTTATTGCTTAGTAGTATTCCATTGCATGGATATATCACAACTTATTTATCTATTTACTGGTTGCAGGGCAAAGCAAGGTTCCTTCTGGCTAATACATATAAAGCATCAGTAAACATTCATATATAGGGCTTTGAGCGAAATAAATTTTCAGTTCTCTTAAGTAGATACCTAGGAGTGAGATTGCTTAGGTTATATGGTAGGTATACGTTTCACTTTATAAGAAACTTCCAAACTATTTTCCACATGGGTATACCATTTTGCATTCCCACCAACAATATATAAAAATTCCATTTGCTTTGCATTCTTGTCAACACTTGTCATTGCCAGTTTTTTTTTTTTTTAGATATTCTGATATCTCGTGGTTTGAATTTGTATTTCCCTGTTGACTAATGATGTTGAATATCTTATTAGATGCTTTTTAAATTTTTCTAACCTTGTATCTTTTTTGGTGAAGTATATAGATCTTTGGCTTATTTTTAAACTGAGTTGTTTGTTTTCTTACTGTTGAATTTTGAGCATTCTTAAAGTGTTCTAGATACAAGTTCTTTGTCAGATGTGTGATTCACAAATATTTTCTCCTGGTCCATGGCTTTTCATTTCATTCTCTTAGTAATGTCTCTCACAACAGGATTTTTTGGAGGTAAATATTGATAATCTAATTCTATTTTTTTAAGTGCAGAAATACAGAGTAATGAGAGTAGCCAAAATAATTTTTAAAAGAAGAACAAAGTTGGAGGACTTGATTTCAAGACTTATTATAGTTAAACCAATGTGGCATCAGCAAAAAGATAGACACACAAACACAATGGAATAGAGAGACTGGAAATAAGGCCACACAAATATAGTCAACTGATTTTTGGCCAAGGAGCAAAAGCAATTCAACAGCGAGCAACCTTTTTTAAAAAATGGCACTGAAAAACATCTACAGATAATCCTGCCAGGATTTTGATCGGCATTGTATTGAACCTACGAGTTAAGTTGGGGAGAAGTATATTTGAACATTACTGAGTCTTCCAATCCATGAACATGGCATATCTTTCCATTGACTTGGGTCTTCTTTGATTTTTTTGATTAGTGTTGTGTAGTTTTCAACATACAGAACCTGCAGATATTTTGTTAGATTTATAACTGTTTCATTTGCTGTTGTAGATGGTATTTAAAATTTTTTTTAAATAATAATTTTTCCAGTTATTCATTAATAGCATGTAGAAATACAATTGACTTTTGTACGTCAAATTAATAAGTTGCTGAACTCATCTATTATTTCTAGGAGCTTTTTTGTAGATTCTTTGTGTTTTTTGTCCTGTTTTTTTTTTTTTTTTTTACATAGACAATCATGCCATCTCTGAATATAGACAGTTTTTTCCATTTCATCTGGTCCTTTTATTTCTTTTGCTTGCCTTATTGCACTCAGTTTTCCAGGACAGTGTTGAACAAGAGTGGTGAGAGAGAACATCCTTTGCTTGTTTCCTTGGAAGCGTTTCAGTTTTTTACCGTGTTCTCTGGAGGGTTTGTTTGTTTGTTTTTAGATGCTCAGATGCTCTTTATTAGTTTAAGGAAGTGCTCTTTTATAACTAGTTTGCTGAGAGTATTTACCAGGAATATATGTTGCATTTTTTCAAGTGCTTTTTCTGCATCCATTGAGATGACTGTAGGCGAACTAATCACATTGTTTGCAGTCTTTTATCCTGATTAAGCCTTAATCTTAGATGTGCCCCATGTCCGTGGGTCTCAGGAGTGTGGCTTTCTTGATTCTCCTCCCTCTCTGCTGTAATTGTGGCCACACTGTGTGATCCTGTCCCTCCCTCAGGAGTGGGTTTTTTTCTCATTTCTTTCCCTAACTGCAGATTTTTCACCGATGTCACCAGGGCAGCTTATGCCCCTCCCTAGAAGAATTAAAACTGTTCCTAGTGGAAAAAGAAGGGAAAGATCCTGGAGGAGTTTCTTGTCCCTTTGCATTTCTGCTGTGCTCTTGCCCCAGGTTTGCACCCAGTAGGCATTTTAAAGAGCTTGTTGAGTTCTTTATGTGTGAAGAAAGAGGCTATGAGAAGCTGTGTACACTCTGACACACCATGCAGCCCCCCAGAACTGTCACACTCTTCCACCAGTCTGTGCAAAGACCTCCACCAATCTGTCCCCACAGTGTGGTGGCCCAGGGGGCGGGGTCAGGTTAGCACCTCTTCACTCCCTGCAGACGCTATGCCATCTTAGGTTTTAGCCCAGTACTTGCTCTGTGACCTCTGCTTTCTGATGGGTTCAAAAAGCTTGTGGATTTGAAGTTAGTCTGTCTCTTTTTTGTTGAAAGGGTGGGAACAACGTTCCTTCCAGCTCTCTCCAACTCAGGGCAGAAGCTGCAGGTCTCTTTGATTAGAGGTTTTTTTTTTTAAATTATGAATTCATGTAAAATTTTGTCAAATACTTTTTCTGCATCTCTTGAAATAATCATATTCTTTTCTTCTTTATTTTGTTTACGTGATGAATAACACACACAGACACACAAAGAAGTATTGTGTGTTTTTTACCACATAAACAAAGTAAAGGAGAAAATAACATGAGATATATATGTATATATGTATGTATTTATAACATATTTATCTAAAATTTTGGAACAATTTTGAAACGGTAACAAACAGAAAAATTGGAAGTAGAGTACAAAGAACTTGCTTTTTCTAAGCCATTTGAGAGTAAGCTGCTGACATGTTCCTCCATCATTCCTATTTTTAGGGTATATTTCTTTTTTTTTAACATCTTTATTGGAGTATAGTAGTTGCTTTACAATGATGTGTTAGTTTCTGCTTTACAATTTAGGGTATATTTCTATAACAAGGACATTCTTCTATGTAACCGTCCAAATCAAGATACCTGCATTGATACATGATACCATCTAATCCTCAAATCCTATTCAAGGTTTCCCAGTTGTTTCAGCAATACCTTTGTAGCAAAGATTCCTTTCAGAACCACATGCTGCATTTACTTGCCTGTCTCTTTATCATCTCCTTTGGTCTAGAGCAGTCCCTGGTCTTCCCTGGACTACGTGACTTCGATACTTTTGAAGAGTACCGGCCATTTGTTCTGTGGAGTGTCCTCCAACCTGGATTTGTCCGTTTTCTTGCAATTAGATTGAGGTTCTGTCCTTCACACGAGTACTGCTGCGATCTTGTGTTCCATCAGGCAACACATAATTCCAATTTGTTTCGTAATTAATGATGTTTACTCTGACTACTTGATTAAGGTGGTGTCTGCCAGGTTTCCCCACTGTAAACTTACTAACTTCTCCTTTGTAATTAACAAGCATTTTTGTGGGGAGGTACTTTGGAACTATGTATATCTTGTTCTCCGTCGAGTTTTACATGAATTCCTTAATTAGTTTCTGAAAGGACTCATGGTTTTCTACTACTCTCAATGGACCATAATCTGTTATCATCATTATTCACCTCAGTGCTCAAATTGTACCCAGTCTACCCAGTGAGAGCTCACTTACTCTGGCTTGGGTGTCCGTTGGCATGGCCCCTCTTCTCTGAGCACTTTCTTGCCTTCTGGCACAGTGGTTTCAGGCTCACTGTGTGCTTTTCCTGCTCAGGCCGTTTCTCCAGGGACTTCTGGTTTCTCTTAGTGGCAAGTGGTATTTAGAAGCTAAGGTCCGTGGCTTGGTGTGCTCACTGCCGTTGGTGTGTTGCCGCTCCCAGGCCCGCTCAGGCAGAGCTCGGTGACAAATGTATACTGAAGATACATATGTATGCACGGGTGTGTGATGTGTGTACACACGCAAGTATATGTAGGCACATTCATTTGCTTTTATATTTATTTTATCCATCTACCTACCTATCATTTATCATCTATATATCTGATATCTATTGAGAGCCACTGGTTCACACTGATACATCCCATTCCAGTCCAACATCACAGTGTTTTGTTTTCTCCACTTCCGTATTTGTAACTCTCTTCTCCAACCCTGTGAGAACGCTTGTTTTTGTTACCCTTATATGATTCTTCATTTGGTCAGTAGGATATAATTGATCTCCCATCTCTGTCACCACTCCCTCCCCTGCATGGGTACACCCCTTGCCCTGCCTACACTCCAGGCTGGCCCTCTGTGCAGATCCTCCTCTGACACCCCTGTCTAGCGCACCGCAGGACCCCCTGGCTTCCACCATAGGTGCCCTCCCTGCTCTACCTAATACCTGTAGGACAGAATTGGTCGGGAAGGGAGAGGGGAAGCAGAAGCAGAAACATATCTATTGACTTTAAATCCATGCATTCCTTGAATAGGCCCAAGTTAGACTTCATGCAGTTTCCTTTTGGCATTTTACTGGGTTATTTGTGCTAATATTTTGTTTAGTATTTTTGTGTCTATGTTCATGGGAACCGTTGACCAGTAGTTTTTGTTTCTTATAATGTCTTTGTCAGGTTTTGGTATCAAGGTCAAAGTGGTCTTATAGGATGAGTTGGGAAGTGTTTCATCTTTTCCAGCCTCTGGAAAAATGTCTCTAAGATTGGTGCCATTATACTCCAAAATATTAAAGAGAATTCATTAATGAAACCATCTGGGCCTGGAGATTTTTTTGGGGGGGGGATTTAAATTAAAAATTAAAAGTGTTTAAATAAATGTAAGACTATTCACATTTCTGTTTCTTTTTTAAAAATCAGTTTCTAAATTGTGTTTTTTAAAGGAATTTTTCTATTTCATAACTTCCAAATTGATCTCCATAAAATTATTTATAATATCCTCTCATTCTCTTTTTAACATCTGTAGACTGGGTGGTGATGTTCCATTTTTAATTCTTCATTTTGATAACTGGGCTTCTCTCTCTCTCTCTCTCTCTTTTTTTCCTAAAGCAATGCTTTTAAAGAGTTTCAGTGTACTTAGATTTTAAAAGAACCATTTTGGCTTTGATTTTTCTCTCCTGTCCATTTGTTTTACATTTTATTTTATTGAAGTATAGTGGGTTTACAATACTATATTAGTTTCAGGTGTACAGCATAGTGATTCAGTGTTTTTTATAGATTATACTCCATTAAGAGTTATTTCAAAATAATGGCCATAGTTCCCTGTGCTGTATAATATATCCTTTTACTTATCCATCTCTTAATTCCCTACCTGTATCTTGTTCCTCCCCATTTCTCTCTCCCCAGTGGTAAACAGTAGTTTGTTTTTCCCCGGTGGTAACTGTGAGTCTGTTTCTGTTTTGTTATATACATTTGTTTGTTTTATTTTTTAGATTCCACATATAAGTGATATCATACAGTTTTTGTCTTTCTCTCTGTGACTTACTTCACTAAGTATAATTCTGTCTAGGTCCCTCCATGTTGTTGCAAATGGCAGAATTTCATTCTTTTTCATGCCCGAGTAATATTCCACTATATATTTATATAGTGGAAAAATATATATATGACATATTCCGTACCCATTCATCTGTTTGCTGGACACTTGGGTTGTTTCCATATCTTGGCTATTGTAAATAAAACTGCTATGAACATTGGGATGCATGTATCTTTTTGAATTAGTGTTTTCATTTTTGGGGGGTATATACCCAGGAATGGAATGGCTGGATCATATGGTAGTCCTATTTTTAGTTTTCTGAGGAAACTTCATACTGTTTTTCATAGTGATTCCACCAATTTACATTCCCACCAACAATGCACAAGAGTTCCCTTTCCTTCACATCTACTCCAACATTTGCCATTTGCAGACTTTTTGATGATAGGCATTCTGATAGGTATGACAACAATTCTGATAGTGACAACAATTTCATTGTTGTTTTGATTTACATATCTCTAATAATAAGCAATGTTGAGCATCTTTTCACATGCCTGTTAGCCATTGGTATGTCTTGTTTGGAAAAATGTCTATTCAGGTCTTCTGCCCATTTTTTCAGATTGGGTTGTTTGTTTTGTGATACTGAGTTGTATGAGCTGTTTATATATTTTTGGACCTTAACCCCTTATCTTTCATAGCATTTGCAAATATTTTCTCCCATTCAGTAAGCTGGGATGTGTGCCGAGGCTGTCACAGGAAGCCTCTCTCTGCCCTTCCTTGGGGGCAAGTGAGCATGCTTCCACCTCACAGGTGGAGTTCAGGCTGCCCACAGCCCTCCTGTTAGTCTCGTGGTCCTCCAAACTGTCCACGGGGGCTTGTCTCTCCCTTCTAGGACTCCAGGACAGGGATGCCCAGTCTGTGTCTGTCACTGCTCACTCGGTTCTCTGCCTGTGTAATTTCCCTCTTCCTCTTATCCCCTCCCAGGGGCACAGGTCCCGACCTGGTCACTTTTCTTCCCTTCCTACCAGATTACCTGTGGATCTTTCTTACAGCCTTGATTGTACAGGAGTCTTTCTGCCAGTTTCCAGTGAGAATTGTTCCACATGTAGATGTATTTTTAATGTGTTTGTGGGGTGAGGTGAGTTCCACATCCTCCTATTCCACCATCTTGATTGATGTATCCATTTGTTTTACATTTTAAAGCATTTTTCTTAATTTCTTTTATTTTACTTGGGTTTAATTTACTCTTCTTTTTCTAACTTTCTAAACTAGATAATTCAGTCTTGGATTTTAAGGCTTTTTTATTTCCTTATATAAGCATTTAAGGCTATTAATTTCCTTCTAAGCATGCCTTTAGCTGCATCCCATAAATTGTGTTTTATTGCATTTTTGTTATCCTTTAATAAAAATATTTTATAATTGCCACTGTAATTTGTTTTTTGATCCATTGGTTATTTAGAAGTGTATTGCTGAATTTCCAAATACCCGAGGACTTTTTGGTTATATTTTTGTTATTTATTTCTGGTTTACTTTTTCCTATAGTCAGAGAAATCTTTTAGAGTATGATAGTCAGAGTATGAAATCATTCATACTCTGAATGATTCCAATCCTTGTAACTTCGTTGAGATTTGCTTTATTTTCCAGGATATGACCAATCACTGTGTTGCTTATATTTGACTATTTTGGAATTTTAGTTGTGAATGTTGGCTCTTTATTCTCTTGTCTTTATAACTATAGTTTTCTCTGTCATGCTTTTGTCTGTCGTCATCCTTTTCCTCTATTTCTTGTGGAGCTTCTCCAATTTATCCTCCATGATATTCTTCAAATTTTATGCACATTCCGTGTGATTTTTACAGCTTCTAAACCACCTTTAAATTGAGCTGTTGAATTTTTATTATTTTATTCTCATATCTAGCTCCTTTTTCATTTTCCCATGCTTCCCCCTTTCCTAGCCTGTTGTCTTATCTTGTATATGCCTGTGAAGAATATGAGTGATTTTATTCTAGTTTTCCTAAGTTTTCACATACCTTGTTCTGCACTCAGTCAAAGAAATAGCAATCCTTTTGTGGTTTCTAGATATTTAAAAAATAGAATACATATGAAAGTGCTATAGATAGTAAAGCACTGTTAGTTTTAATGTGATGTTATTAGTAATAATGGTGCTGTGCTGCAAATACTAATTCTTGAACATCTGCAGAATCATGGGAAACTAGCAAAGACTCTAAAACTACAGATGATATATTGCTTTTCTCAGAGACACAAGTATGTCTTACAATAGTACAGATTTTTATACATATTTGCTATTTCAAGAGAGAAACAGAGGGGACTTGAAAAGTTCAGGCTTAAAAATC
Source organism: Delphinus delphis (assembly GCF_949987515.2). Classification (NCBI taxonomy): domain Eukaryota; kingdom Metazoa; phylum Chordata; class Mammalia; order Artiodactyla; family Delphinidae; genus Delphinus; species Delphinus delphis. The sequence continues at coordinate 3,416,314 of NC_082698.1, forward strand.
TAGGTCTTGCTTCCCAGAGTTTAGCGGTGGCGTGCTAGGTCACTGGGTAAAGCAGAGACCTGCACTCCCTCTGAAGGGAGCCTCACTTCTTCCTTTTGTTGTTGTCTTTTCATGGAAAAGTGACTGAAAATTGCACAGTTAATCAACACGGGCCAGCAAGATTTCATTATTTTCTGATGGTAAATGCACGCTTACGCTCTTAGGCTGTCTGGTATGTCAGGAGTGCTTACACCTAGAGATAAATGAGTGATTGAAGCAAGAAAGGCGTTGATCTCACAGCTATGAGGTGTTGAAGTGGGGGCTCTACCTTTGCTGGTTTAGCCCAGTGCCGCCAGTAAATCCTAATGGTTCTTTCTTTTTGCCCCCCCACCCCCGCTCTCAGTGCCCTCCTTACTTAGTGACCTGTGGTTGTTGAGTGGCTGACAGAGGTCCTGGAATCACCTTTGCTTCCAAGGTGGGAAGAACTGGGGTGGGGCTATCCCAGCAACTACCTGCTTCTCTTATCTGAAAGCAAAATATTTCTCGGTGCCCCTCTCCCTGTCCCTGGCAGCAGCCTTCCTCTACAACTCCTGGCCCATGGGTCTCGAAGACCCCTGCCTGATTGCAAGGGAAGGCTAGCTGTTGGTTGATACCTGTTCATTAGGGAACACCACTAGTGGTGGTAAGTTCCTGCTTTCCACGCCTGGTTGGGACCCTTGCTTGTTTGGGTGATTAGTAGGACGCATCTGGTTCATTGTGCTATCGAGTGAAAAGTCGAAGGTCTGACCTCCAAGGGAAAACTGCCTTCTTGAAAAGGCATACACGGCTGTGCATGTAGTGGATCTTCTGCTCCAGATGATGGGCGTGGACCCTGCCCTCCGTGTCTGCTTCACAGCCTGCTGCTCTGCACCCTCCATGACAGCTCCCGAGAGGGGGTGCTGGCCAGGCTCTGTGCTCTTGACCATTGCTCCACGCTGCCTCGAAGGTGAAGCGGAGAGGCGGGGGAAGAAAGATTTGGGGTTGTGCCGCCTGCAGCCCCTAACTTCACATGAGAGATGGTGCCCCTCCAGACTGGGCGGGAATGAAAGGTCCTGGGGTCTCATGATTTCAACCCCAGCTGGACATCGCAGGAGACCCTTTCAACTTACAGCAATGAAAATTTTTGATTGTTTTCCTCTTATTTCAATCAGTTACATAAAACTCTCCCTTTTAACTGTATTTTCTCCCCAGATTTTCTCATAAAAAATAATACCATGTCCATTGTCCTGATTACAAAGAAAATTAGGTTGTCAATAAGTAAATAAGAGCCCTTGTCATATTGTGTGCAATTGTCTGATGACCCTTTTCATTATATGATCTAAAACTCTCCTTTCTAAGACTGTTCTGTTTCATGTTTTCTCAATTACTTTCTATTTAAATAAAATCATGTGAATTATCAAGGTCACAGGCAAGGGTAGGTGTTGAATAAATCAAGAAGAATCCTTGTCACATCCTGAGCAGTTGTCTGGTTGTCTCCCTCCGTCTGTCTGGGGAGAAGGACAGAGCTGGAGAGCTGCCATTTCTTATGTACGTCTTGGTCCCCAACATGGAACCTGAGCCTCACACAGTAACTATGTCCAGGCAGCTCTGTGGCGAGGACGTTTGATCAGGCTTTGCAATACCTCGGGCACTGCATTGTTCCTGCATCCATCCCAGCTTCCCAGAAGGAGGGAAGGTTGGAAAGGAACATGACTGGCAAATTTGCCTTCTTTGCTTACACAAGAAACAACATGAAGACAAACTTTCTTCATGCTTGGAGTGAAACGCTCACTGCACGTTCTCAAACAGGGCCCTACGGCATTTTTGAGTTTGGGAATTAGCAGGAGAAACTGGATAAAGAAGGATTGGGCTGCGCCTTTTACTTCCCAAAACGCCCAGTATTGTCACTAAGAAAGATTCTGGAAGAAGAGCTCCTTTTGAGGTTGTAGCCTTCTGTTGATTCCCAACTGTCCACTTACAGTCATGGCTGAGTGCTACACTTGAAGCTTTATTGCTTGGCCAGTGACCAGTGATTGTTATGAAATATAAAGGGAAGAGTGAAATGTGGTGTCTCACAGAATGAATGGACTGTGATGCCCAGGCTAGCCCTGGTTAAGATGGGAGCCCTTTGGCTTTCTCGGGCTCACCCCTGGTTGCCTGTTTGGACTTCTTTCTCTCTAGTGCCTTTCTCTCAACGTGTTGTTCAAATGGAGATTTAACCGATTAATTCCCTTAAACACTTACATGCTTTAAAATATAGCATTTTTTCCAGTGTTATTTATTTTAATGGAGGATAGAAAGTTCTCACATTTCGTAACACTCAAAGGAGTGACTATCAAATGGTGGAATCTCAGGTGGATGGAGTAGAGATTTGGGGGTCATTATTCAATTCCAAACACAAAGCTGTCTAATTCAATCAGGAACCTTCCTTGGGAAAAAAAAAAAGCTCATGCCACTTTAGGAATGTGCTTTAGGAACGACGTACATGTGATTTGCTTATTCATTCATGTTTCTACATGAAACATGGATGTGGTTATCATGTAAATGGTTCGAGTTCCTCCTTCAGGAGTTGCCACCAGGGCCCTGGGCTTCTGCAGTGTTTGCAACAGTGGGAATGTCATTTCTGGTGGTGGTTTTAGCTTATGTGTGGAATCGGAGTGGAACTCTCTTTGTCAGAAAATAAGACATCTCACTTCTATATATGTGATACATATTTCAGTCCAACTAGATCCCACAAAGGGGAGGAATCACACTTTTCTTTTCTTCGGTGTATTCCTCAGGGCAAAGTACAGGGCTTGGCACAGAGAAGATGATAAACCTGTGTGCTCCACCCCTAGACATTATAATTAACATTTATTCTCTTTTTCCCTTGTCTTTTTTTTTGGCTGCACTGCACAGCTTGCGGGATCTTCGTTCCCCGAACCAGGGAAGGAAGCCTGTGCCCTCTGCAGTGGAAGCGCGGAGTCCTAACTACTGGACTGCCAGGGAATTCCCTCCCCTGGTCTTTTTATTAAAGGGATGACTCTGGTTGTATTGTCTCCCTTCCTTCCTTCTTTCCTTCCATCCTCCCTTCCCTCCTTCCTTCCTTCCTTCCACTCACTCATTCATTCACTTCTTTAATGTATTTGTTACCACTTGATCCTGGGGCCAGTTCCTAGGTTTACTTCCTACTAATTGTGCGCTCATTGGTAAAATAGCTGATAAGAATAGTGGCTACTTTTTAAGCGATAATTATGTACAAGACAGTGAGGTAAATGCTAAGCGTGGTTTTTCGATCTTTCAGGCTGTGAGGATAAAATAAAGTGAGCTACATAAAGTGCTTAGCACAGAGCTTAGAACACGGGGAGTGTTTAATAAAAAAGCAGTTATCAAGTTTCACCAAAATCTGAGGGTCTGCTCTGTGCCCAGTACTGTACCCGTATCGCCACCAGGCAGAACTGTCAGTGGGTGTTTTTGATTAAGTTGGCCTGGATCTGGTTCACGGGACGGGAGAATTAATCCATTGCTGTCAGGGTACTACTGACATCTTCTTCAGAAATGTGTTAAGAAGCTTCTTAGCACCAGGTAATTTCCCCAAGTTGTTGCCAGGGAGTTACAATTTTTCCCCTCTCTTTTTGAAATGAGAAATACACCTGAACTTAATATTCGGCTGTGACCATTGGACAGATTTCCAAGGTGTAGAGAAATTGGTCTGTCTATAAAACGATACTTTTGCCTCCTTGGGTAGGTTTATTCCTAGGTATTTTTTATTTTTAGTATTAGGTATTTGTATCTTTATTTATTTTTTAACATCTTTATTGGAGTATAATTGCTTTACAATGGTGTGTCAGTTTCTGCTGTATAACAAAGTGAATCAGCTATACATATTCATATATCCCCATATCCCCTCCCTCTTGCATCTCCCTCCCACCCTCCCTATCCCACCCCTCTGGGTGGTCACAAAGCACCGAGCCGATCTCCCTGTGCTATGTGGCTGCTTCCCACTAGCTATCTATTTTACATTTGGTCGTGTATATATGTCCATGCCACTCTCTCACTTCATCCCAGCTTACCCTTCCCTGTCCCCGTTTCCTCAAGTCCATTCTCTATGTCTGCGTCTTTATTCCTGTCCTATCCCTAGGTTCTTTAGAACCACTTCTTTTTTCTTTTTTAGATGCCATATATATGTGTTAGCATACGATATTCGTTTTTCTTTTTCTGACTTACTTCACTCTGTAAGACAGTCTCTAGGTCCATCCACCTCATTACAAATAACTCAATTTCATTTCTTTTTATGGCTGAGTAATATTCCATTGTATATATGTGCCACATCTTCTTTATCCATTCATTGGTCAATGGACAGTTAGGTTGCTTCCATGCCCTAGCTATTGTAAATAGAGCTGCAGTGAACATTGTGGTACATGACTCTTTTTGAATTATGGTTTTCTCAGGGTATATGCCCCGTAGTGGGATTGCTGGGTCATATGGTAGTTCTATTTTTAGTTTTTTAAGGAATCTCCATACTGTTCTCCACAGTGGCTGTATCAATATACATTCTCACCAGCAGTGCAGGAGGATTCCCTTTTCTTCACACCCTCTCCAGCATTTATTGTTTGTAGATTTTTTGATGATAGCCATTCTGAACGGTGTTAGGTGATACCTCATTGTGGTTTTGATTTGCATTTCTCTAATTATTAGTGATGTTGAGCATTCTTTCATGTGTTTGTTGCCGTCTGTATATCTTCTTTGGAGAAATGTCTGTTTAGGTCTTCTGCCCATTTTTGGATTAGGTTGTTTGTTTTTTTGATACTGAGCTGCATGAGCTGCTTGAATATTTTGGAGATTAATCCTTTGTCAGTTGCTCCGTTTGCAAATATTTTCTCCCATTCTGAGGGTAGTCTTTTTATCTTGTTTATGGGTTCCTTTGCTATGCAAAAGCTTTTAAGTGTCATTAGGTCCCATTTGTTTATTTTTTATTTTATTTCCATTACTCTAGGAGGTGGGTCAAAAAGGATGTTGCTATGATTTATGTCATGGAGTGTTCTGCCTATGTTGTCTTCTAAGAGTGTTATAGTGTCTGGCCTTACATTTAGGTCTTTAATACATTTTGAGTTTATTTTTGTGTATGGTGTTAGGAAGTGTTCTAATTTCATTCTTTTACATGTAGCTGTCCAGTTTTCCCAGCACCACTTATTGAAGAGGCTGTCTTTTCTCCATTGTATATTCTTGCCTCCTTTGTCAAAGATAAGGTGACCATATGTGTGTGGGTTTATCTCTGGGCTTTCTATCCTGTTCCACTGATCTATATTTCTGTTTTTGTGCCAGTCTCATACTGTCTTGATTACTGTGGCTTTGTAGCATAGTCTGAAGTCCAGGAGCCTGATTCCTCCAGCTCTGTTTTTCTTTCTCAAGATTGCTTTAGCTATTCGAGGTCTTTTGTGTTTCCATACAAATTGTGAAAATTTTTGTTCTAGTTCTATGAAAAATGCCACTGGTAGCTTGATAGGGATTGCATTGAATCTGTAGATTGCTTTGGGTAGTATAGTCATTTTCACAATGTTGATTCTTCCATTCCAAGAACATGGTATATCTCTCCATCTGTTGGTATCATCTTTAATTTCTTTCATCAGTGTCTTATAGTTTTCTAGATACAGGTCTTTTGTCTCCTTAGGTAGGTTTATTCCTAGGTATTATATTCTTTTTGTTGCAGCAGTAAATGGGAGTGTTTCTTTAATTTCTCTTTCAGATTTTTCATCATTAGTGTATAGGAATGCAAAAGATTTCTGTGCATTAATTTTGCATCCTGCTGCTTTACCAAATTCATTGATTAGCTCTAGTCGTTTCATGGTAGCATCTTTAGGATTCTCTATGTATAGTATCATGTCATCTGCAAACAGTGACAGTTTTACTTCTTCTTTTCTGATGTGGATTCCTTTTATTTCTTTTTCTTCTCTGACTGCTGTGGCTAAAACTTCCAAAACTCTGTTGAATAATAGTGGTGAGAGTGGGCACCCTTGTCTTACTCCTGATCTTAGAGGAAATTCTTTGTTTTTCACCATTGAGAATGATGTTGACTATTGGTTTGTCATATATGGCTTTTACTGTGTTGAGGTAGATTCCCTCTATGTCCACTTTCTGGAGATTTTTTATCATAAATGGTGTTGAATTTTGTCAAAAGCTTTTTCTGCATTTATTGAGATTATCATATAGTTTTTATTCTTCAGTGTGTTAATATGGTGTATCACACTGATTGATTTGCATATACTGAAGAATTCTTGCATTCCTGGGATAAACCCCACTTGATCATGGTGTATGATCCTTTCAATGTGCTGTTGGATTCTGTTTGCTACTATTTTGTTGAGGATTTTTGCATCCATGTTCATCAGTGATATTGGCCTGAAACTGTAAGACACTGATGAAAGAAATCAAAGATGATACAAACAAATGGAAAGATATACCATGTTCTTGGATTGGAAGAATCCACCTTGTGAAAATGACTATACTACCCAAAGCAATCTACAGGTTAATTTCAATCCCTATCAAACTACCAATGGTATTTTTCCCAGAACTAGAATAAAAAATTGTGCAATTTGTATGGAAACACAAAAGACTCCGAATAGCCAAAGCAATCTTGAGAAAGAAAAATGGAGCTGGAGGAATCAGGCTCCCTGACTTCAGACTATACTACAAAGCTACAGTAATCAAGACAGTAGGGTAATGGCACAAAAACAGAAATATAGATCAGTGGAACAGGATAGAAAGCCCAGAGATAAACCCACACACATATGGTCACCTTATCTTTGACAAAGGAGGCAAGAATATACAATGGAGAAAAGACAGCTTCTTCAATAGGCAGTGCTGGGAAAACTGGAACTACATGAAAAAGAATGAAATTAGAACACTTCCTAACACCATACATAAAAATAAACTCAGAATGGATCAAAGACTTAAATGTAAGGCCAGACACTATAAAACTCTTAGAGGAAAACATAGGCAGAACACTCCATGACATAAATCACAGCAAGATCCTTTCTGACCCACCTCCTAGAGTAATGGAAATAAAATAAAAAATAAACAAATGGGACCTAATGAAACTTAAAAGCTTTTGCACAGCAAAGGAAACCATAAACAAGATAAAAAGACTACCCTCAGAATGGGAGAAAATATTTGCAAATGGAGCAACTGACAAAGGATTAATCTCCAAAATATACAAGCAGCTCATGCAGCTCAATATCAAAAAAAACAAACAACCCAATCCGAAAATGGGCAGAAGACCTAAATAGACATTTCTCCAAAGTAGACATACAGATTGCCAACAAACACACGAAAAGATGCTCAACATCACTAATCATTAGAGAAATGCAAATCAAAACCACAATGAGGGATCACCTCACACCAGTCAGAATGGCCATCATCAAAATATCTACAAACAATAAATGCTGGAGAGGGTGTGGAGAAAACGGAACCTTCCTGCACTGTTGGTGGGAATGTAAATTGATACAGCCACTATGGAGAACAGTATGGAGGTTCCTTAAAGAACTAAAAATAGAGCTACCATACAACCCAGCAATCCCACTACAGGGAATATACCCTGAGAAAACCATAATTCAAAAGGAGTCATGTACCACAATGTTCATTGCAGCTCTATTTACAATAGCCAGGACATGGAAGCAACCTAAATGTCCATGGACAGAAGAATGGATAAAGAAGATGTGGCACATATATAATGGAATATTACTCAGCCATAAAAAGAAATGGAATTGAGTTATTTGTAACGAGGTGGATGGACCCAGAGTCTGTCATACAGAGTGAAGTAAGTCAGAAAGAGAAAAACAAATACCGGATGCTAACGCACATATATGGAATCTAAAAAACCGGTGCTGATGAACCTAGTGGCAGGACAGGAATAAAGACACAGGTGTAGAGAACGGACTTGAGGACATGGCAGGGGATGAGTGAGCTGGGACGAAGTGCGAGAGTGGCATGGACATATATACATTGCCAAATGTAAAATGGATGGCTAGTGAGAATCTGCTGCATAGCACAGGGAGATCAGCTCAGTGCTTTGTGAGGACATAGAGGGGTGGGATAGAGGGGGTGGGAGGGAGGCTCAAGAGGGAGGGGATATGGGGATATATGTATACATATAGCTGATTCACTTTATTGTACTGCAGAAACTAACACAACATTGTAAAGCAATTATACTCCAATAAAGATACATAAAGATAAGAAACTACAAAAAAAAAAACCCAAAAATGATTCTTTCTTAATTTTATATGAGATGGAAGAAACATTTGAAATCCCTGAGTAAGTGCCGTTTTGAGCCAGTTGAAGGCAAATGCCCATAGTTAGTTCTCACGTTTAAGGTTTTCCTGATAGTAATCCTTGTTTTTCTAAATGCTTGTTACTAATGATTTCTTGTTGTGTGAAATCAGAGTTGGACCTTTCTCTGGTCCTTTTTCAAAATCACAATAAAAAATAAGTAAATAGGAGAGAAAATTCTAAGATGTCTGTGAAATAAAGGGCGACTAGCTCAGGGATACCCAGAATTTTTTTTTTTTTATTTTTATCATCGTCATTATCTTCAAAACACCTGATTGCTTTGGTCTTTAGATTCCAAAAGGTCTGGCATGCTTCTGAGTCATGTGGCTGTATCGTGATCCTTCTGTAGACTCATGCGGTCTTAAGTCTGATTTATGTCAATCATCCATCCATGATTTGACTCCGCAGCAACAGTTCTGCCCAAGTGCCTCATAGCAGCAGAATGATTACGAACATGGCCACCGGAGCTGGACCGTCCAGGTGGCTTGCTAGCTGGGTGCCTTTAGGAAGTTTGCATGATCTCTATGTGTTTAATTTTTCTCATCTGTAAAATGGGGTCATAAAAGGGTCCTCACCTCGTATGGCTTTATAAAAATTAAGTACATTAATGTTTGTAAAGAACCAGGACAATGCTTGAGAAACACCATGTGCTGTGTCCAGCCTTCATCTGAACGTCTCCATCTGCAAACGCCTGCTCTCTTGAAAGGAAATCTTGGATGCTAGAAATTTCCCTTTGGTACTCAACAAAAGGGTCTTTGCTTTTATTTCTCCTCATTTGCCCTGGTTCTACTCTATGAGGCCACAGATCAAATTTAGTTGGTCTTCTCCATGCCAACCTTTTTTTCATATAAAGATGAAACAGGTATGAAGATAGGAAGCTTCCCTTTAAGCACATGGATCACATTCTCAGGTGCCTTCAGTTTGTGACGGTCCTAATGGGTGGTGCTGGTTGCAACATGGTCCTGGAGATGCAGTCTGATGGGGGTAGCACAGAATAGAGCCATCCCCACCCTCATCCTGCCCTCTGGCTTTCTTTAGGGTAGCTTTACAGCACATTAGTTTTGCAGCACTACAGTTTTTTTTTTTTTTCATCAGACTTTCCATTTATTCATTTTATCATAGGTCTCATGGGGTGCTCTTTTTCTAGAATGAGAAGCACAGTGAACAGTTAGAACAAAGCAAATATTTCACCATCATATATTTTAAAGATTATTTTTACCATCATCATCTGTGAGATGATTTCTTACGGAATCCCTGAGAATCATCACCATATTTTCCTTTTGTCCTCCATTTTCCAATCTCAAATATTACACACTGATAAAAACATCAAAATTAAAAAAATTGAATTATAGTTGATTTACAATATTGTGCTGGTTTTAGGTGTACAGCAGAGTGATTCATTTATATATATATATATATAGATATGTATGTATGCTTTTTCAGATTCTTTTCCATTATATGTATTATAAGATGTTGAGTATAGTTCCCTGCATTGTACAGTAGGTCCTTGTTGGTTATCTATTTTATATATAATAGTTTGTATCTGTTAATCCCATACTCCTAATTTATCCCTTCCCCCCTTCCCTTTTGATAAACATAAATTTGTTTTCTATGTCAAAAAAAAAAAGAATTATGAGACAATAGTTTAAATTGCATGAATTCACGTCTCTTAAATTCTTTACCAGTTATCTACCTATACATATATTTATAATTATGTATGTATATATACAATTAACTACATTTATTAGTTATATACTTATTTCATAATTCTATGTTTACAACTATCAATGAAATAAAGCACAAATTACATTACTTACTTTGAGTTAAGGTTCAGTTCAGTCCTAAGTAGATTTGCAGAGTTGTGGATTATAAGGAGTTAAGACCCTGAGCTGAAAAGAATTTGCTTAAGGACGGGGACTGGGCAATGTGGTCTATCCACCTCGTCATCAAGGCCTGCCTGCCCTGGCTTTCTAGAATGTCGTGGATCCATTCCTCCGGTTCCATGTTACTGCTTTCATCCTAGTTAGGGTCCTCATTCCTTTCTTCTTAATAACTGTCAGCTCACATGCCACCTCTTTCATGCAACTGTCCCTTGTGGTCCAGATGGGATTAATCTCTCTTGGCTTTTTGTATTTCTTTAGTATTTTGTTTCTCTATTGTATTAGATTTCTTTTTCTGCTTTGTTATAGTTATTACCATCTGTTCGCCCCAGTTGGGTGGTAAGATTCTTGGAGATGGGAACAAAGTCCCCTTGTTCTTTCTGTGTCCCCTCCCGGCTCCTGGCACAATGACTGCTCAGTGAGGGAACAGTTGAAGGGACTCCAGGAGGCCCCAGGTCCAGCCCTGCCTTTGGGTGTCAGGGGTGCGATTCATAGATGAGCCACCTGAGCCGCTCTGAGAAGCTGAGTGACCTGCCCGTTGCAGGGTTAACAAGCAGTAGGACCGTGGGCAAGTTTAGAGTAACCTCATTTATCTTCTATTTGCACATTTTAAGCTAATTTTCAATTATCAAGTCTCTGTGGCTCCCAGATGTTAGAGCTGCCGCCATGTAGACCTACTGCTTGTGCATCTGGTAAAAAAAAAAAAATGACGTGTACTTGGTGTTGGACTTCTCATCTATAATAACTCACTGGGACACAACAGCATAATCACCGTGGACCCAACGTGAATGACAGCAGCATTGGGAATGTTGTCGCCAGTGGTGGGTGAAGATACCTGTGGTCTTGCTGATTATTAACTTGTGTTTGACACACTTGAAAAATAAGAGCTCCCAGTTTGTACTCCCTTCAACCATCGAGGCTGTAATTCCATCATTTCAGGCCTCTTCTCGGCGAGCATATTCTTGGTACGTCACTGCTAGTCACTCAGGCTCTCTCATTAGCGCATGGCTGCCACCAGGCCTTCTGGGAGGACCCATTGCCTTGTCTGCTGTGCTCTTTTCTTTCTTCTGGTGGCTTTGATCACGGCACGTGTCACCTGTCCAGGAATGTGCAGACATTCTGATAGTTCAGACCATATCACGTACTGCTGGGCAAGGGCCGTGTGGACCCCAACGGCCCAGCTGTGTGCGTAGCTCTCTTTTCTGTGAGGAGCTTTCTGGGATGAGTGGTAGATCTGGAAATTGCAGTAATGACTCATTTTGGTGAAGTCCGTTCTGGCTCCAGCCCTCTTTGCTTTGGCCACGTTATCTGTAGCTTCAGAACTCCCACGAAAGGAGCAGAATTATCTAAATTTCCATTTGACATTTTCCTTTACAATTGTTTTGACATCTCCATTTATAAATTTCTTTTCTTGTTAAAGCTAGATTGGAAAAGCGGATTTCTAAACAAGTCTTGCCTGGCTCGAAGCCTGAGGGTGGGTGCTCAGCTCGTTTAATTGGGGAGCATCTAATCCAGTTATCATCCATCAGTAAGGACAACCCAATGTTTTCTGTATTCCAAAGGGCTCTCTCCCAGGCTCCAGAGTCCTTCTCTGCTGATTTCCCTGGGTGACCAGGTTAGGTCATACGCCTGAGTTCCACATGGTCCTAAACTCCCCTCTCCCCTCAAGACTCAGGGAAAACTTCTGTTTGTGTGATGAGCACTCACTTACAGGGCAGGTCAGAAACACCCACGTGTCTACACGGGGCACAAGGGGGGGCGCTCTGTTTACATACCAGGGACAGAAAAAAATCAATGCACTTCTGTCCAGGTCACAGAGACCTTGATTCCAATGACCAACTAGTAACAGCTTTATCTCCTGGTTTAATTTTCTTCCAGTGAATCAATTACATTTAAGACTTGCTGATACCACCTGGGCGACTGGTTTACTCTTTGTATTGTGTAGCTTGGAGGCTGTTTTGCTTCATTTTAAGTGTGTTCTCCTCTGCTATGATAGGATAATTGTATTCTCCTAAAAAATTGTTCTTATAAAAATTTACATTACAGGAATAAATATTTCGGCTTACAGTGACAAAATTCTATTTCCTGCAGGAATTTTAACAATAAAATTGATTCCTATTGCTGTAAGTATATTTAGACAAAACAAAGGTAAAAAAGGGCTTATTTTTTTCAATCTTAACATGTGAAAGTCTCCCATTTTCCTCTATCAGCTTATAAATTTGCTTGCAGCTAGCACGGTCTGGAGCCATTCCTTAATGATTCTTTAAAGCCCTGAATTACTCAGAAGAAACAATTGTGTGCTTTTGTGCTTCCAGAGGTTTTTGTTGGCTGCCTGCTGATCGTTTATCTTCAGGTAATAATACATTATATCCCTAATTAATAATATTGAGTCTGCCTGCTCCCTGACTTCAGACTATACTACAAAGGTACAGTAATCGAAACAGCATGGTACTGGCACCAAAACAGACACATAGATCAATGGAACAGAATAGAGAGCCCAGAAATAAACCCACTCACCTATGATTAATTAGTCTAACAAAGGAGGCAAGTATATACAATAGGGAAAAGACAGTCTCTTCAATAAGTGGTGCTGGGAAAACTGGACAGCTACATGTAAAACAATGAGATTAGAACTTTCCCTCACACCATATACAAACAAACAGATGGATTAAACAAATGGATTAAAGACTTAAATTTAAGATCTGTGAAACTCCTAGAAGAGAACATAGGCAGAACATCTTTGACATAAATTGTAGCAATATTTTATGGATCTGTGTCCAAAATAAGTAAAATAAATAAAAGCAAAAAATAAACAAATGAGACATAATTAAATTTGAAAGCTTTTGCACAGCAATGGAAACCAATAACAAAAAAGACAACCTACTGAGTGGGAGAACATACTTGCAAATGATATGACAGATAAGGGGTTAATAACCAAAATATATAAACAGCTGATATGACTCAACATCAAACAAACAAACAAAAAACCAAAAAACAAAGAAACAAACAACCCCCCCCCAAACAACCCAATCAAAAAAATGGGCAGAAGACCTGAATAGACATTTTTCCAAACAAGACATACAGATGGCTAACAGGCATGTGAAAAGATGATCAACACTGCTTATTATTAGAGAATGCAAATCAAAATCACAATGAGATATCACCTCACACCTGTCAGAGTGGCTAATCAGAAAGTCTACAAGTTACAAATGTTGGAGAGAATGTGGAGAAAAGGGAAAGGGAACCCTTGCACACTGTTGTTGGAAATGTAAATTGGTGCAGCCACTGTGGAAAACCTCCCTACGGAGGTTCCTTAAAAAACTTAAAATAGAACTATCATATGATCCAGCAATCCCACTGCTGGAAATATATCTGAAGAAAATGAAAGCACTAATTCAAAAAGATACATTCACCCCAATGTTCATAGCAGCTTTATTTACGATAGCCAAGATATGGAAGCAACCCAAGTGTCCAGCAAAAGATAAATGGATAAAGAAGATGTAGCATACACACACACACACACACACACACACACACACACACACACACACACGAATATTGCTCAGCCATAAAAAAGAATGAAATTCTGCTATTTGCAACAATGTGGATGGGTCTAGACAGCATTATGCTTTGTGAAGTAAATCAGAGAAAGACAAATACTGTATGTTATCACTTATATATGGGACAACAACAAAAAAGAAACGAATGTATAATGAAACAGTAACAGACTCACAGATATAGGTAACAAACTAGCGGTTACCAGTTGGGAGAGGGGAGAGAGAAGGGGCAAAATAGGGGAAGGGGATGAAGAGATGCAAACTACTATGTATAAAGTAGATAAGAAACAAGGATATATTGTACAGCACAGGGAAATATAGCCATTATTTCATAATAACTTTAAAGGGAGTATAACTGATAAAAATATTGAATCACTATGCTGTACACCTGAAACTAATGTGATATTGTAAAACAACTGTATTTCGATAAAATAAAAAAATAATATTGAGTCTTCCCCTAACGTGCAGTTGCTTCAATGGATTCTCTAATTTTCACAATAATTGTGTGTGGTAGGCGCTATGATTTTTTCTAGTTTGACAGGTGAGGGAATTACTTAGAGTGACTGGTACCCCCAAGGACAGTGGCAGAGCCAGAACTTGAACCCTTTCCCCCAGGTCCCCAGTTACTAGGACACATGACAGCAAGACCTGTGCCATGACCCTGACTCTTCTCTGCTAATTACAGGAGTGCGCATGTCTGCTCTATGTTGTATATGTGTCTCTATATACATAATCATGTGTGGTGTGGTAATCTTCCAAGAAGTATCTTGCTGGGTGACTTACCAACTGGTTTTAAAAGTTTCAAATGCTTTTTATTATTTTTGCGGTACGTGAGCCTCTCACTGTTGTGGCCTCCCCCGCTGCGGAGCACAGGCTCCGGACGCGCAGGCCTAGCGGCCATGGCTCATGGGCCCAGCCGCTCCGCGGCATGTGGGATCCTTCCGGACCGGGGCACAAACCCGCGTCCCCTGCATCGGCAGGTGGACTCCCAACCACTGCTCCCCCAGGGAAGGGAAGCCCTCAAATTCTTTTTAAAATCTCTAACATTATCCCTGGACTATTATAAGATAATTATTTTGAAAGCCAACCTGAATTTTTTCTTAATAGTTTTTAATTTAGTGGAAAATTCCAAATACATGTAAACAGAATAACACAATGGACTTTGACATACCCATCACCCACCTTCAATGATGATGAACTTTCTGCCATTCTTTTTTCACCCATACCTCTATTCACTCCCTAACCTTACTTTATTCTTTTCATTATTTACCGTTCTTCCCCGCCCCCAGCTTTAATGAGATATGATTGACATTTAACATTGTATAAGTTTAAGGTGTACAATGTGATTATTTGATACATGTACATGTTGTGAACTGTTTACCACAATAGGGTTATTAACACATCCTTCATCCCATCTAATTACCATTTTGTGGTTACAGCGAGAACATTTTTGATCTACTCTCACAGCAGCTTTTAAGTACACAGTACAGTTAACTACAGTCACCATGCTGTATACTATCCAACTTATAACTGAGTATTTGTACCCTTTGACCAACATCTCCACAGTTCCTCCCCCCACAGCCCCTGGTAACCATCAAATCTACTCTCTGTTTCCACGACTTCATCCTTTTTAGATTCTCTGTGGGAGGATGGAGGCTGGGATCTCCTACCCCACCATCTTGGTGACCTCCAAATCTTATATTTCTTTTTTAAGTTGACATTTACACACATTGAAACACACACACAAACACTAACTGTACAGTTTTGACAAAGGGATGCAGTCATGTAATTCACATCCCTGTCACCATAGAGAACATTTCAGTCCCCTCTCTTCCCAGTCAGTTCCTACTCTGCCACCATCCCACACTCCTGCCCAGAACACCACTCTTTTGACTTTTTCCATCTTATATTAGTTTTGTCTGTTCTAGAACTTTCTGTGAATGAAACCTCATGGTGTGAATTTCTTTGTGTCTGGCTCCTTTCACTCAGTGTTTCATCTGGGAGATTTATCCACATGCAGGAGTCAGTAGCTCCTTTCTCTCTACTGCTGCCTAGTGTCCCATGTCACACATTGTTCATTCATGCTCCCAGCGATAGACAGTTGGGGGTTGAAGCTGCTATGAATATTCTTTTACACTTTTTGGGGACATATATTTTAATTTCTCTTAGACAAATACACAGAGTAGGTTTAACTTTAAATGAAACTGTTAAAACTTTTCCAAAGCGGTTGTAACATTTTATGTTTCATCCAGAGCTACATGAGAGTTCATGTTGCTCCATTTCCTTGCCAACATTTGGTTTTGTCAATCTTATTAATTTTCGCCATTCTAGGGTGTGTAGTGATATCACATTGTGGTTTTAATTTGCGTTTCCTTGACAACAAGGGATGCTGAGTACTGGCTTGTGTGGTTATTGATCATTCATGCTGCTTCATTTGTGAAATGTCTGTTCAATTATTATTTTGCCCATATTTTAATTTAGTTGGGCTGTCTGTCTTTCTATTATTGAATTGTAGGAGTCACTGTATAATTTGAATATGTCCCTTGTCAGACAAATGTTTTGTAAATATTTGCGGTTTGCTTATTCATTTTAATGGTGTCTTTTGATGAGCATGGGTTTTCAATTTAGGTAAGTCTAATTCACCATTTTTTCGTCATGGTTATTGCTTTTTGGGTTCTGTCTAATAAATCTTTGCCTGTAGGTTGCAACAATATTATCTTATATTTTCTTCTAAAAGCTTTATAGATCTGTGATTTATAAAGATATATAGATCTATGATTCCTTTTGAATTTTTTTTTTTTGGTATGATGTGCAGAAGTATGGGGGTCCAAAATTACTTTTTTCCACGTGGATGTCGGTTGTTCCAGTAAAATTTGCTGAATTCAGTTTTCCTTTTGAATTGTTTGGTGTGTTTGTGAAAAGTTTATTGACCGTATAAGTGTCAGTCTATCTCTGTATCCTATTCCCTCAATCTGTTTGTCTACTCTTGTGCCGGTACTACACTGTCAGGGTTCCTGAAACTTCACAGTAAATCTAGAACTCAGATAGTGAAGCCCTGAGCTTGGTTTTGCTTTTTCAACGTTGTTTTGACTTTTCTAGGCCCTTTGCATTTCCATACACATTTTAGAATCAGCTTGTCAACTTCTATAAAAAAGACGAGGAGAACATGAATCGGATTGCATTGAATCTGTAAATGAATTTGCAGAGAATATATGTCTTAATGATATCGATTCTTCTCATCCGTGACCATGATGTATTTTACTAATTATTTGGGTCTCTAAAAAATTCCTCACAGCAGAATTTTGTAGTTTTAAGTATGTCTTTTGTTAAACTTACTCCTAAATATTAAGTATTTTTGAGGTTATTGTAAATGGAATTATATTTTTAAGTTTCAGTTGCTAATTGTTCCTGCTAAAATGTAGAAATAGTTAATTGATTGAAAAACTTTATGGAGTTGTAAATGACATATATCATACTGCTTATATTGAAATTTGAAAACTTTTGACACACGTATACTGCTGTGAAGCCAGCACCCATCATAATCAAGGTAACGAGCACACCCATCATTCCCAAGGGTTTCATTGTGCACATTTGTAACTCTTTCTTCCTCCTTGCTGCTCCTGGACTTACACATCCCTACCCCGTCTCAGGCAACGAGTGATCTGCTTTCTGTCACTATACCTTCGTAGGCATTTCCTAAAATTTTATATATATGGACTAATAGGTGCCTCTACTTTTTTTGTGTGTTCTCTCACAGCATACTTATTTTGAGATTCATCCATATTGTTATGTATAGCAATGGTTTGTTCCTTTAAATTGCTGAGTAGTTCCCCACAGTACAGGTATCTCAGTGTTTCCTTATCTACTCACCTGTTGATAGACATCTGTGTTGTTTCCAATGTTTGGCTTTTACAAATATCGCTGTTATAAACCTTTATTCAGAAATCTTTCTGTGGACATACATTTGCATTTCTTTTGGGTCAACAATTATGAGTGGATTGACTGAGCCATATGGTAGGTGTATGCTTACTTTTTGAAGAAATGACAAACTCTTTTTCCATGCCGTACCATTTGACATTTCCACCAGCTGTGACAGTCCAGTTGTTTCCAGAACTTTGCCAACATTTGAATGCTCGGTCGTTTAACCGTTTTAGGAGGTGGGTAACAGTGTATCACCATAGTTTTAATTTATGTTTCCCTAATGCCAAACGATGTTGAACATCTTTTAATGTGTTTAATTGCGCCCTCTATATTTTCTTTGGTGAAATGTCTGTTAAAATCTTTTGTCCATTTTTTACTGGGTTGTTTGTTTTCTTATGATTGAGTTTTGAGAGTCCTTTATTTATTCTCGATATAGGTCCATCATTAGATAGGTGATTTGAAAATGTTTTCTCCCAGCATGTGGCTTGGGTTATCACCATCTTAACAATGTCACTCACAGAACAAAATTTTTTCATATTTGAAGTCTGAGTTATCAATTTTTTTTTCTTCCAGGGATCTTGATTTTGGTCTTGCATATAAGAAATCTTTACCTAACCCAAGGCCACAAAGATTTTCTTCTATTTTTTTTCCCGTTTTATAGTTTTAGGATTTTTTTTAGGTCTATGATCCATTTTGAGTTAATTTTTGTATATAATAAGAGATATAGATCAAAGTTTATTTTTTGATTCTGGGTAGCCAATTGTTTCAGCACCATTTTTTGGAAAGACTGTATTCTTCTTTTGCAAAGTTTCTTTGGCTATATTAAGGCCGTTACATTTCCATGTGAATTTTAAAATTGGCTTGTTAATTTCCACAGAAAAGCATTCTGGGGTTTGGATTGGGATTTGCTTTGAATCTAAAGATCCGTTTAGGAAGAATGGACGTATTAACAATATTGAGGTTTCTAAACTAGGAACGTGGTATACTTATCTGCTTATTTAGGTTAATTTTCTTTGTAAACAATTAGTAGTTCTTATTGTGCATGTCTTGTATATCTTTTGTTAAAATTTTCACTAAGTATTTCATTTGTTCTTATACTATTGTTTTATACTTCTAATTTGCAATGGTTTGTCACTAATATATAGAGTAAAACTGATTTTCATATATTGATCTTATATACTGAAACTTTGTTAAATAAAATTATTAGTTCTAGTATCTTTTTAAAATTGGTATATTTAATGAGGTCTTCTAAATAAACAATTATATCATGTATGATTAATAAAGTTTTATTCTTACCTTTGTAATCTGCATGCCTTTAATTCTTTATTTCTGGTCTGATTTCACTGGTTAGAAAATCCTACAAAACATTGAATAGAATTGATAAGAATGAACATTCTTGTGTCGTTTCTGATCTTAGCAGGAAAACATTCAGTTTTTCATCAGTAAGTATGATGTAAGGTTTATGTTTTTCATAGATGTCTTTTTTCAATTGAGAAAGTTTTCTTCTATTCCTTGTTGCCAAAAGTTTTAATCACAAATATAAGGTGGATTTTGTCAAATGTTTTTCTGCATCCTTGAGATGATTATAATTTTTATTTTAGTCTGTTATTATAGTTAATTACATTTTAATATCGATTTCTAAATGTTAAACCAACCTTCCCTTTCTCGGATAAACTCCATTAGGTCATAATACAGTATTCATTTATGTAATATTATATTCAACTTGCTAAAATTTTAAGAACTTCTCCTATTTATTAATGAGGGATATTGGCTCATAATTTACTTTGTGATGTCTTTGTCTCATTTTCTTTTTAGGGAGTTTTATTAATATGAATTCAATTTCTTTGATTGAAACAGACGCTTCAGAATTTCTGTTTCATTTAGTGTCAGTTTAAGTATTGGCAAAAAAGTTGTTTATACCATTTCCTTATTATTCCTTTAATGTCTGCAGAATTTTTATCATGTTTCTTCTTTTTATTACTGATAAGGCTAAGCAGTTTTCTCTTTTTTCTTTCCTTGATCAATCTTGTGATGGGTTTATAAATATTACTAACCTTTTCAAAGAATCAACTTTTGTTAGTTCTCTTCGTTGTTTTTTCTGTTTTCCATTTTATTGATTTTTGCTCTTTTGATTTTTTTTCTTTTAACTTATTTAATTTCAGGTTACTCAACTTTTGGTAGCTTTTTAACATAGAAACTTGATTTAAATCCTATTTAAATTCTTTCTAATATCAGCATTTAAAGCTAGAAATGGGTTTCTTATTTCTGCCTTGGCTATAAACCACAAATTTGATATGTTGCATTTTCATTATCATTTAGTTTAAAATATGTTCTAATTTTCTCTATGCTTTCTTCCTTTCTCCTTCCTGTCTTCCTTTTGTAAAACCTGTTACACAGGTTTTGTAAAAGTATACTGTTCAATTTCCAAATATTTGAGGCTTTGAAGAGATGTATTACTGTTATACTTTTTGAATGTGATTCCACTGTGTTTAAACAATATACTATATGTGGTTTCTGTCTTTTCATATGTGTCAAGACTTGTTTGTACCCTAGTATGTGGTCTCTCTTGATGAGCACTCTATATGCAGTTGAAAAACTTACTGTTCATAGATGTCATTCTATAGTCTAAGCTTGTGACATCTATTATTCACTGACATTTTGTTTAGCTGTTCTGTGGATCACTGATAGGAGGTTGTTGATATCTTCAATGGCGATTGTTGACTTGCCTATTTTTCTCTTTTTTCTGTCAGTTTTTGTTTAATGTATTTTAAAGTGCTGTCATTGGGAGCATACAAATTTTTTTTCTTTTCTTTTTTTGCAGTACGCGGGCCTCTCACTGTTGTGGCCTCTCCTGTTGCGGAGCACAGGCTCTGGACACGCAGGCTCAGCAGCCATGGCTCACGGGCCCAGTGGCTCCGCTGCATGTGGGATCTTCCTGGACTGGGGCACGAACCCGTGTCCCCTGCATTGGCAGGCGGACTCTCAACCACTGCGCCACCAGGGAAGCCCGGGAGCATACAAATTTATAATTGTTATGTCTTCCTGATATGCTGACACTTTTATCATTATAAAATATTCTCCTGGGCTTCCCTGGTGGTGCAGTGGTTAAGAATCTGCCTGCCAATGGAGGGGACATGGGTTTGAGCCCTGGTCTGGGAAGATCCCACATGCCGCGGGGCAACTAAACCCGTGCGCCACAGCTACTGAGCCTGTGCTCTAGAGCCCACAAGCCACAACTACTGAGCCCGTATGCCACAACTACTGAAGCTTGTGTGCCTAGAGCCCATGCTCCGCAACAAGAGAAGCCACCACAATGAGAAGCCCACACATGCTGCAACCAGAGAAAGCCTGCGTGCAGCAACAAAGACCCAAGGCAGCCAAAAAAAAAAAAAAAAAAAGTTCTCCTTAGTCTCTGGTAATATTACTTTTCTTAAAGTCTATTTGCTGATGTTACTAAGTAACATATAGTAAAAGATATTTTGTCTTATATAGTTGGTTCATCTTTTTTATGTTTACTATCGTATGGTTTATGTTTTCCTATTTTTTCTTTTAGTTACTTGTATCTTTATATTTATAGCACATCTATTCTAGACATAATATAGTTGAGTCTTGGTGCTTTTTCATCCCCAGTCTTTTTTTTTAATTTATCAATTAATTAATTTATGGCTGCATTGGGTCTTTGTTGCTGCGCACGGGCTTTTTTTCTAGTTGTGGCGAGTGGGGGCTCCTCTTCGTTGCGGTGCGTGGGCTTCTCATTCCAGCGGCTTCTCTTGTTGCAGACCATAGGCTCTAGGCATGCGGGCTTCGGCAGTTGTGGCACGCGGACTCAGTAGTTGTGGCTCGTGGGCTGTAGAGTGCAGGCTCCGTATTTGTGGCACATGGTCTCAATTGCTCCATGGCATGTGGGATCTTTCCGGACCAGGGAATGAACCTGTGTCCCCTGCATTGACAGGCGGATTCCTAACCACTGTGCGACCAGGGAAGCCCCCATCCCCAGTCTTACAGTAACTGCTTTTTAGTTGGAGTTTTCAGTCCATTTACATTTATTGTAACTATTACGTGGTTGGATTTAGGTCTGCCATTATGCTATTTTTTTTCCTGTTTGTTCTATTTGTTTTGAGGAACAGGTGGGTGCAAATGTTTACTGGATTATAAGAGTGGTGGTGGGAAGGTGACAGAGTTGGTTTTGGCTCCTGTATTTTCCATGAAGCATGTGGTAAGGTCATCAGGGGAGGGAGACAGTGGAGGAAAAAAATGTCAGAAGCTTGAAGAGAGAAAAGAAGGTATGAAATTTATTGTGATGAGTGAGAAAGTGAGCCTTCTAGAGGACAAAGTAGGTTGTGGGATATATTTATTGCCCATTCATTTATTCTTTTGTCATGCATTAATTCAATAAATATTTGCGTGTCTCCTTTGTGGGGAAAAATGGGCATGACCATACTCCTGTGAGACTTCTGGTGTCAATACATATTGGTGAAATAATTTCAGTAATATATGGAATAAGATTGTAAGCTAAAAACAAGTGCAGTGAGATAATAGAAATGATTGATTCTACAGGACGGTATAGCAGAAGAACTTGACCTTGAGTAGGTGTAAGGAATAGTTTGTTAGAGCCAGTGGTCCTTGAGTTGAGATCTAAAGTCAGTGTAGGTTAAACCAGGCAGTGGCTGGGGGTGGCGTGATCAGGCGAAGAAGCAGTGCTGGCTGGTCCTCTGTCAGGGGAGAGAGGATGAGTGTTGAAGGAGCTGACTGTGCCAGCACGGCTAGAGTGTAGAGAGCAGGATAGGGCATGGAGGTGGGGGAGAGAGGGGCAGCTTGGGGCCACACGTGCCAAGGCCCTACATGTTGTGATTAAGGTGCCGTCTAACAGGAATGACTTTGAAATGATACCAGTCAGCTCGTTCTGTGATGTGTTTCTCCTTAAATCATCAAAACTTTATTTGATACAAGTTAAATAGAACTGATGAGATTGGGCTAAAATGAATTATCAGAGCAATATACAAAATGAGTCATTGCCAAGTTTTCTTACACTCCATTTTGTTCCTATTTGAGGGGGAAAAAGTTAATTACAGAACATCAGGCATTGCTTCCAGGTTCCAAAGTGGCTTCCATCCAGCCATGGGAAGGCTCACAGCAGAAAACCAGATGTTCAAATAAAGACCTAAGTGGACAAATATGGACCATGTGCATTACACAAATACATGATGGAAATCTTTCATGGTGTTTAGGCTTCAAAGTATTTGTATGAGTCCCTCCATTCTTCCAGAAGCACTGAAGGGAGGAGTTTAAATGCATTTGTTAGGCCTGTTTGTACCTTCCTACCTAATGTTAGCCAATGCATGTGGAAAATTAGAATAATGGGATTATTGACTCAAGACATTTGCTGAGTGCCTTCCAGGGGTACCCATTGTACTTGGTACCACAGACTTGGCAGTGAGGGATGTGGAGATGAAGCCAACAAAGAAGCTTCCCTCTGTGCAGGAAGGTCAGACTTCATAACAGGCAATATTGATGCTGGTGAGAAGGTGTGGGAGCCAGCAGGGACGTTCAGGTAGACTGTGGGCAACAGAGAGAGAAAAGTGCTTCTTAGGGGCTGGAGATTTCTACTTCCTCTCTTTTCTTTCCATAATTAAAATTTCTTTTTAAAATGTGTTTGTGTTTTTCTTATGAACAAGAAAATTCGATTAATTCTAAAAGGCAAGCACACAACAGAAGACTTACCCTCTTCACAAAGTTTTTAGTATACGATACCATGTTATCTGCAAATAACATTAAACACCTACAGCTTTTTTAGGTCAATCATACCTCAGTAAAGCAGTGAAAAAAATGGCAAGCACAACTTGTTATCTCTGGCTCTTATATGTTTTTGGTTCAACGAATATTTTTTGAACTTCTATTATGTGCAGTGTCCTGTCCTACAGGATGGCGCTCACTCCTGTTAACGGGAAGGAACAGGTCATGGAGGTTTGGGGGAAAGAAAATGGTGCCCATCGCAGTTGTTTCCGTTGTTTTGAATCATCTCAGAGAAAAACCTGAGTGCAGTGCCCTTGGACACACGATCCACTTCTTTACTCAGAGACTGCCACAGAAACACGGCTATCTCCCAGAGCCCGTTCTGTTTGGATTTCTTTGTTAAGAGTTAAAACTTGGAGAAGCAGTCCATGCCTGGGAAACTCTGCAGATGAATTCTTAAGTTGGAAATGCATATTACTGAATTCTTTAATACAAAACCATAATGCTCTTAAGTTGTACTTTGGACATGATGTCCACTTTTTTGGCTCAACAAACAAACCCGAAATTGTTTTTAGCTTTCTGCTCTGGCATTCACAAAGTTTTGCCTAAAACCCTTGGAGATTTGCTGAAAAAAGATTTATTTATGTGCGTTCTGAGGAGCGTGCCAAAATTCTGCTGCTTCGTGTTTTTCAAGATTCTTCTAAATTAAAAAGTGAGTGCGTGCATGAGGGTGAAACACGGGTTTAGTTAGTGTGCTAAGTAAACGGGTTTCTTCCAGGAGGAGGGGAGAGGTGGTGTGACAAGGTGTGTGCTCATCTGTGAGATCTGCTCTGCACGGTGGAGACGTTCATTTGACTTCGTGTAAAGTCACTGTCTTTATTTAATGAAAGACCATACAAACATAACAAGCCATCAGTTTGGGTGCTGCCTTTAACTGATTTTTGCACTAAATCCTATCAGTTGATTAAAAATAGCCCAAACCACCTAACTCACCCACAAGTGAAACACTGAAATCACACACACACACACACACACACACACACACACACACACACACACACACACACACACACACACACACACACAAAAGAGACGTCTTATTCATGAAGGAACTTCCAGATATTTTGCAGTGCAGCTGAATACTCAGGATCAAAAGAGTGAATGTTTGCTCAGAAACATTAAAAAACACTAAAAGCCTTAAGTGCTGTTTTTTTTTTTTCCAGAAGAAACATGTTCATTAAAATAAAATTTACACAGACATACAACACAATATATACACCTTTATGCATTGTTTATGGATTGAAATACTATTTATACTGTGATGCAGATTAGCATTAAATACCTATACTGCATTTGGGTCTAGAAAAAACTTGTATAAATAATTTTCTAAAGTGCGGACAAAAAGAAAAAAATAATAACTTTTGTTTAGTTTCATTGTAATCCCAGCGACAGATCCTTGGACTGTTTTGCATCCACATTTGCTTCCAGCAAAGTTGAAATCCCTCGTACCCTCCCCAGAGCCCTGAGCTGATGCCCCACCACCATGACTCATATAAGTCCCTTTGGTAACAAAATTTCCCTCGTGTTTATCCGATATAACCACTCGCCTCATCACAGCACTTGATTTATTTATTTACATGTGCTTATGAATATATATCACAGCTGAATGAAATGGGTGGAAGAAAAAGAAGTTTTCAGAGTGTGGAGAAACCAACAACTGCTTGTTTTCCTTCTTTGTTTTGATCTTTGCCCTGTGGCAGGCGAATAGGAGCCCGTGGGCTAAGGATCAGTGGCAGGACCAGAGGCAGTGCCAGAAGCATGGGATGTTTTCCTTGAGTTGCTGTATCAACTGAGGTGGTGCATTTAAAAGCTTCTTACAAAGTGTGATGCAAACAACGTAGTAAACCAGAACAGGCTGGCTCAGTGGTAAAATGACTCTGAATATTTAAAGTGGCCAAAGAGTTGAGAACAGGTGAAAATTACTCTCTGAAAAACCTTCTCTGCGGCTGTTACATATCCCTGACCCCATAATAAGAGCATTAATAAGCATCCTTCCCATCCAAGGCTCTGGGTCAAATCTTTTCTACTTTCTCAGTAAAAGCACATACTTAATCCTTCCTTTTTGTTTCTTCAACCCTCTCTACTAGATCCTTCCCATCAATACTCAAACACACTCTATTTCCTCCCATTTAAAAGACTGCCTCTCCCATCCATACATCCACGTATTAAAACAAAACAAAATAACCCTCCTTGAACCCTGCATCCTTTTCCTGCCCTCTTTGCAGCCAGTCTTGGGACCTCTCACACATTCCAATCTTTTTTTCCCTTTTCTTTAAACCATTTTTAAAAATTGAAGTATATTTGATTTACAATGTTGTGTTAGTTTCAGGAGTACAGCAAAGTGATTTAGTTATCTATCTGTCATCCACCTATCTATCTATGTATCTATCTCTCTCGCTATCTAATCTAACTATCAGCTATCTATTCTTTTCAGATTCTTTTCCATGATAGGTTATTACAACGTATTGAGTAGAGTTCCCTGTGCTGTACAGTAGGTCCTTGTGGTTTATCTATTTTATATATAGTAGTGTGTATATGTTAATCCCAAACTCCTAATATAACTCTCCCCCTCCCCCTCCCACCTCCCCCCATCCCTTTTGGTAACCATAAGTTTGTTTCCTATGTCTGTGAGTCAGTTTTGTAAATAAGTTCATTTATATCATTTTTTTAGATGCCACATATAAGTGATACCATATGGTATTTGTCTTTCTCTATCTGACTTACTTCACTTAGTATGATCATCTCTAGGTCCATCCATGTTGCTGCACATGGCATTATTTTGTTCTTTTTTATGGCTGAGTAGTATTCCACGGCTGGTACGTGTATGTACGTAGCACGTCGTCTTTATTTATCTACTTGTCTGTTGAAGGACATGTAGGTTGCTTCCACGTCTTCACACATTCCAATCTGATTCCCACCTCCACCCCTCCCCGGCTGTCCCTCCCGGGGAGTCCTCAGTCTCTCTTGCTGACTCAAGTGGGCAGCCAGTGGACATCCTCAGCTCCACTCTTCTCCAACACTCTGCCTCCGAGCCTCTTTCCTGGACCTTCCCTAACTCTCTCAGTCTCTTTACTAGATCACTGAAGGTGCTCAGGCCTGTTTCCTCTTTTCTCTTTTCTCTCTACAAATGTTCCCAAGTGACCTCACCCAAGCCCAGGGCTTCAGTTGTCTACAAGCCTTGGCCCCCACTTCAGCGTCCAAGACTCAGACTGGCATGTCAGCATCCCACCCGCCTTGCCTGGCGATGCCTCACAGATGCTTGACGATGTCAGGACAGAACTCATGACCTTCCCCAGCCAACTTGGTTTCTCCTGAGTCCCTCGTCTCAGCTCAGGTTCCCCCTCTTCCTGGGAATCACACTTGCCACATTCTGCTGCCTCCCCAGGCAGTGAGAGGCTGAAAGGCTGAACGCCTCCACCCCCAGCATGTTTCCAGGCGTCTGCATTTTGCCTGCCCCGTTGCCGTCACGCTCACCTGGGCCACCAGCACCTGTCACCTCCTGACTGCCGCCCACGTGAGCTGTCCTTGTGACAGCTTGGCCACACTCCTGTCTTCTCAAAATGCCTCTTATGCCCTGACATGGTTCCCATCTGTACTGGTAACTACCAGTAGCTCCTTTTATCTTGAATGCCTTTCTCACTTGCCCTTAGTTCCGGGTTCATTTCTACCCACTCTTTATATATCTGACCCTCCTCCCCACAAAAAAGGAGGTGACGCTTCCCATCACACAACTTCCGGTGTTTTTCCTTGTAGAGCCGATCACATTTATCACTTAATAATTTATTTAAATCAAATTTACCTTTTAGACTTACTTTTTTCCTTTAGGAAAAAAGGGACCCTGTCCATCTCCAAGATGACAGAGAATTCTGCTGTAATATAGTAAATACTTGTTGAATGAATGGACAAACCCATTCGTTAAGCAAACAATGTTTTAATTGAAGGTGGGCCGTGAGAAAGCGTAGGAAACAATTTGAAATGAAGAATCAGCAAAGTTAAGAACAAAAATTCAAGTCTGGTGTATAAAGAGCAGCCTAACAAAAGTCGCGTTATAAAATTGCAAACCTGTGTAAGTGCAAAATGCAGTGGAGAATCAGAGTTGGTGCATAACAGCATTTTGTGTTATTAGGATTCTCTTTTATGGGTAAGGCGACTTGACTTAGAGTCATTAGAAAGGGCATTTGTTGGCTTGAATGAGTAGGTCCCACTCGTCATGCGGATGCCCATGCAGCTGGGTGCAGGTCCCCACTAGAGCCATCAGACTGTCCATGAGAAGTGGGGCAGGGGTGGGCTGCTGACCTGACGGAAGAAAAAATATCTACTATGAGTTTCTCGGTTAGGCAATCTAATAGACATTTAACTCCTGGTGGCATGCCCTACCTATGGTAGCCTTTTAATTTATTATCCACACCAGACATTTGGAGAGTGAGAGAGGCTCTATTTGTAACAATACTGGAATACTGGGTAAAAAGCAAGAGTGCCTTTCGCAAATCAGGGCATAGGGTCACCCTAGCTGGGAGGAAGACAGAGAGGGGGATTTCTGTCCAGGGAGGAGCAACAGGGCTGAATTATGACCTGAAAGGAACAAGGGGTCATGATTACGATGAGAAGAGGGAAGAGGTCCATGGAAAGGGACCCAGGCTCCTTTTCCCAAGCCAACCATTGTGGGCGACCGCGATATTAATTTAAAGGGTCGTTGTAAGGAAATGGAAGGCAGTTCCCTATGGACCCAGTTATATCTTTAGAGATTGCTCTTGTCCAAAAATAACGATTTCCTTCTTTGTGAATTACATACCACCAAGAGGTTCTGCCTTCTCGACTTCCTCAGAAAAATTTCCAAATCGCCTTACAATAATTCTCAAATAACACATGCTGGTCGCCCCAAACAAGAGAGAGAATGGTACAAGGGGAAAGAGCCCTGGAGCAGGGGTTGGTATCCTTGCTGCCACTAACTAATTGAGTATCTTTGGTTTAGCTCTGCTTCCTTTATAAAATGGGCTTAATGCAAAAAATTGGCATGGTCCCTCCTCCGAGCTCTGACATGACTGGGTTCTGATGCTAAGTGTGAGACCCCATCTTTGCAAGCCAAGAGACCATAGGCTACTTGGGGAAATATGGCAAAGACACGAAGTAACAACACAAACAGCAGATATGATAGAGGGCTGTGCTTTGTGTGTGGACAACAAACCCGGAAGAGGCTCAGGGAGTCCAGTGTCTGGGGCCTCTGGGGAGGGCTGTGGACACTGCCCGCGGACTTTTCTGTGCAGGTGACGTCAGTGACATCCCCTCCTCCCCTGAGTCCTCTGGAGCTCTGCCCAGCGCATTTCCACCCAGGTGTCAGGCTGTCACTTCAGATTCCGCACATCGCACCCAACCCCTCATCTCCTTCCAGGCAAGCCAGCCCCCCGGGTCCCCTCAGAGGCGCCATCGTTTATTTCCAAGTCACCTGTGTTGGAATCTTGGGTCACTTC
The DNA here is from genome assembly GCF_949987515.2 of Delphinus delphis. Lineage (NCBI taxonomy): Eukaryota > Metazoa > Chordata > Mammalia > Artiodactyla > Delphinidae > Delphinus > Delphinus delphis. The sequence continues at coordinate 3,445,231 of NC_082698.1, forward strand.
CCCTGCTGGCCTCCTCCACCCCCCGTCAGCCTGGCCTCGTGGTGCTGCGTTCTGCGTGCACACCTTGCACACCTGCCTCTCCTTCCTGTCCAGTGACTGCCGTGGCCGAGGTTAGGTCTCAGTCACCTGTTGCTGAAATTCTTAGAAGGTTGTCACAGTCGGTTTCCTCTCCCCAAACTTCCTTCTCATTCAGTTCATCTCACACATCATTGTCAGATCCATAGTGCTAAAATGTTGCTTAAAAATGTTAAATTTCCCTTTTTAAAACAATTCCTGATTAACTACAAGATCAAATAAAAACTCGAGCCTACAATTCATGGCTTTTCACAATCTGGCCCAATCTATGGGCACTTACATTCTTTATGACCCACTTTGCTCCACTTGGACGAGGCTGTGCTCTTACCTGCAGAGGCCCAGCACCTTCTTGCCTGGAGGTTCCCCCCTGCAGCTCCCGTTACCTGCAGCGCCGGCACCTTCCCTGCGGGCACCTTCTCTGCTTGCTTTCTCTGAACAACTGTCATCAGAGTTCGGGTCAGCCAGCAAGGGCTTCTCCGCTCATCCAGGCCATAGGGATTTCTCCTTCGGAGGAACGCTTCTAGGCTTTCCCTTCATCACTTAGTCCTATTCATTGTCGTGTTTTGTTAGTTTCCATTTTAAGAGCATTTTGTTTTCCCTATTAGATTGTAAATATTTTGCAGATAGGCGTTCTGTCTTAATTCTTTAACCACAATGCCTATTGTAATTCTAAGGAAAGCATTTCTCGGACTCCTTCAAGGCCAGCAGTTGTGCTTGGGATAACAACAAAAAATGCATTGTCATTTCCATGGACGTAGAGATTTATAAAATAGAGGGCTGTATAAAATGGTTATAGGTCATAGGTTATTAGCACTTAAATGTATGGATAACATGGGGCTATTGAAGGATTTGTAAAACATTCTCATGGAAAGTTCTGGAAAACAGATTTGTTTTATAAAATTCTTGACTTTCAATATGTATGTTCATTTATCTCCAGGCATATAAAGCTTTCCATGTTCCAGAAAGAACACATCACTTGGATGGGATAACATGTGCGAGTGTTTTGAAATCTTAAAGCACTATAAACAGATGCAGGTTTATTTTTATTAATGACAAAATTTCCTTAAGTAATAACCTAAGAAAGAAGGATAGAGTGAACAGTTTTATAATGTCATTCAAACAGCAAGAGCTCATCTCTCCTGGCTGGAGAATACTGTGATCTCTCTTTTCTTCCTAATTCTCCTCCCTTCTGGCAAAGGTGAATCTTGCCAAAAATCATGATTTGTGTGAGAGCAGTGAATTAGTTATCACGGCCCCGTTGCATGTCTATGGGAGACTGGAATGCGTTTCCATCGCTGCTGGCAGCCCTCTCTTTAATTGTTATGTTTTGGGAAGTTAGTTGTATATTGCATTAAACTGACAAAATACATAGTTGGGGCCTCTCTATATTTTATTCATTGTTGAAAAAGTTGAAGTTAGTTGTTCACTTAATACTCCAAGCTGATGGGGCATTTCATTATCTTACCACTAATACACTCTAGAAAATGGAATCATTAGAGAACAGAAACCATTGAAGTGTAAACATGTGAATAATTTACACTTTCAACCAGTGTTAAATAAAAGGTTTTCATCCAGATAGAGATCTGAGAATAAATATTCATTTCTAATTTCCAGTGAGTAAACTTTATCTCATTTTAAAAGTCTTTCCATTTGATTTTTTTTCCCCCTGGAAGATAATGGCAAATTTGACGTGGACACATTTGGGAATAAAATTTCCCTCTGGTCAACACAACCATGAAGAGTTATTATGAAAATCAAAATTTGAAATAATTGCAGACATTGTAATGAGTAGCCATCTTAGGATACTTGCCCCCTCTTACCCTCAGAGGGTTACCTTCCTGGTGTCGTTTTCCTGGGGGATGGGAAAAGGAAGCAGAGGAGAGAAATTGCCTCTCAATGTGGACAGTTTGTTGGATGCTTGCCAGCCTGGGTAGAGGCCTGGCTCACAGACAGAAGTCAGCTTCTATCTCACCAGCCAGTGTCTCCATAGGCCTTGACGTAGAGGAAGAGCGTGTGGCTTAAGAAATGTTTGGGAGATGCCAAGCCACCACTGAATCAGGGGACCTGCTGGTACTACTCAGGTTGGGACGGGTCCAGGACCATCCCCAGTGGAATCCTCTGCTGTCACACCCAGCTCCCCAACCTGCCTTTCTTGTTTGCCCTTCTGGAAGCATTGTAGAGTTAGGCCTAGCTGCTGTTTTTTCTTTTCCTTTTTAAAAGGGATTTCTTGAGACATAACTTACATGCTATAAAACTGACTCATTTTAAGCACCCAATTCAATTATTTGTTAGTGGTGCCGCCATCACCATCGTCTAAGTTTAGAACATTTCCGTCTCCCCAGAAAGAAACCTTGTGCCCATTTGCAGCCCCTCCCAGATTTCTGTTTACTCTACCCCCATTGGCTCGCATACCGCCTAGGTTGTTGTTTGCACTCAGTATGTAATTGTCGGGTGAATGCATTTGACCACGTGGACTCGCGTTATGGGTTTCAGAGCCTTATGGAATGTCTGAGTGGAAATGAGCTATTTTTTGTAAATTAGGCAGTGTACCTCAAAATATATAGTTACTGGTAACTGTTTTTTATTGGAGTATAATTGCTTTACAGTGCTGTATTAGTCTCTGCTATACAGCGAAGTGAACCAGCTCTGTGTATACCTATATCCCCTTCCTCTTGGACCTCCCGCCCACCCCACCCCCATCCCACCCCACCCCCATCCCACCCATCTAGGTCACCACAGAGCACTGAGCTGAGCTCCCTGTGTCATACAGCAGGTTCCCACTAGCTGTTTTACACATGGTAGTGTATGTATATCAGTCCTAATCTCCCATTCATCCTACCCTCCCCTTCCCCGCCTGTGTCCACATGTCCGTTCTCTACGTCTGTCTCTATTCCTGCCCCGGAAATAGGTTCATCTGTACCATTTTTCTAGATTCCACATATATGCGTTAATCTACGATATTTGAAATGAGGTAGGAAAGCTCATGTAGTCTAAACTTTTCATTTTATAGTCGAGGAAGCTAGCTAACTGTCCACTCCATGGTTAATGAGGGTCAGTGAGGGTCTGGGATTCAAGGTTAGGTGACTGTGGTCTTAGCCTAAGAGGAGGCACACGTGCCAGCAGAGAGCTTTCGAGCTGCTCTGGAGTCAAGATGATCTGTGAGAGCCAGACCCCGCCGGTGGTTTACTGTATTGTCCGTACGGCCTTAATCACTCCGTATGGCCTAATGTCCCCACGGAGGCAGAGGGGGGCTGTGGCTGGTTGAGGTGTCCCTGCCTGACTGGTCTCGCAGCTGACTTTATATACAAAGTTGGGACCCACTGTTGCTTTGTTTTTGTCTCCTCCCTGGTCCTCTCTCTTTTCTCTTGAAAACCCCTTGTTTTTTCCTTCCACCCCAGAATCAGCTGTCTCTCTGCCTGGGAACTGGCCCTTCTCAGGCCTCCCGTACTTCCCCGATGACAAGCCTGCACTGTAAGCAGCATCCGTGATCCCTGGACTGTTCTCGGAAAATAGGAGGAAGAGAGGTACGTGCATCTTCTCTGGGTCTTTTCTATTTAAGCAGATGGTGGTTGCTCAGATGGTCCAAAGTGTGTTTTTTTCTTTTCTTTCTGTTTTTTTTTTTTTTTTGCGGTATGCGGGCCTCTCACTGTTGCGGCCTCTCCCGTTGCGGAGCACAGGCTCCGGACGCGCAGGCTCAGCGGCCATGGCTCACGGGCCCAGCCGCTCCGCGGCATGTGGGATCTTCCCGGACCGGGGCACGAACCCGTGTCCCCTGCATCGGCAGGCGGACTCTCAACCACTGCGCCACCAGGGAAGCCCCCTGTTTTCATTATTTGATTCACAGAATTTTTGTAATCAAAACTATGCAGAGTGAGTTTTCCAAAGAATTTCTTTTTCTAATATGCAAACTTCTGTTCAAATTCCAAAACCAGATTATAAACAGATACAATTTCTCAGAACATCTCCAAAGGGGCCATTTACAAGAGCTTGCTCAAAGAACAATGCATTATTACAAAGAATTATGTCATTTTCAAAGATATTTCAGACCAGTGGATCAAATTCTCGCATATCTCTCCTGATTAAATTCTACTGATTAAATCAGTTGTGATTTATCTGATGATTATGACCATAAACCATAAAATGAAAAAGATCTTTTGATTTGAAAATTGGTCATTAAAATAATATTCTCTAAATTCCCCGTTGATATTTCATTTCAACAAATAAACATGTTTGATCTTTATATTTGTGCTAAAAATCTAGTTTATCTTTTATCTAGGAAATATAAAAGGAAATATAAATGTATGTTTTTCCTAAAAATATATAGAAATCAATAGCAATCTTACATATGATCTGTAAGCAGTTAGCACATTAGTGGAAAACATAATTAGTGTTCCTATTCACAAAAGCATCCTAGAATAAAATACTGACCTAGGAAAAAATATTAAGAAGATGACTATTGAAACAAAAGAAGAAAACTACAAGATTTTGCCAAGAAATATAAAAATAAGGTTTGAATGAATAAAAGGACATACTAGGTTCTGGATGTAAAGACTCAATACGGTTATTACGATATGTAAGTTTTTGGTATTTTCTTAGGTAAACTATGAAATATTAAAAGACTTTTTAGACCATAATTCATTCTATCAACATTAAAAAAAATCTATTAGACTGTGGCATTGGAGTCATAGCCTCAGTGTGGTTTTGAATCTCCCCAAGATGCTTTCTGCAACCCAAGGAAACAAAATAGGGTAGTGAAGGACGTAAGATTGCAGACTACAAAAACTAGGTGACAAAGAAACTCCAGCTGAACCCCAGAATATGGAAGGGGCTGGCCAAACCACCCCCAGCCAAGGCAGCGAGGCATCAATTGTGTGCTGCCGATGGGCTGAGGGCGTGCCTCTGTCGTCAGTCAAGCATCTCACACTGAATGTGCAAACGTAGTCACAGTTGGCCAGGCTGGGAGACGTTCTCAGATCATGTTGCAGGGAGAGCAGAAATGGTTGTACAGGTAGGCTCTGGGCCACAAAGCTGCTTCAACAGCCTAGCCCTTGGGCATCTCAGGTGAGCAGGAAATGCGCTGAGAGGAACAGAGCCTCACTCTGAGGGAGAACGCGGGATCAGAAGCCAAGCTGAGCAGGGCAGGCACAGTGGGGTCCGGAGGGCAGAGAGGCGCAGGCAGTGAGCAGGGAGGCCTAGAGGGAGCCTCCCGGTGAACGTTCCAACAACCAAACCCAAAACCAACAGGTGACAAGACTGTCCTGAGGGTAAGACCTGCCGTAGGAAACCCAGAACCAGACTGAGACACATTCCAGTACCAGACTCGACCTGGAGACAGAGCAGTGGCCACACAGAGTCCACGTTTTCAGCCATTCATGGCTTCCTGAGATAGAGTTCGACTTTAGTCTACATACTGAAAAGGGTGCTGCATACGTGAGCAAATTGACCCAGGATGGAAGAGCCCTAGATGTGTCCCAGGAAAGCTATTGGGCTTTGAAAAATAAGGAAAACGTTCTTTGAGAATCCAGGCAACATGTCAAAATAACTTGTAAGAGAAAGAAAATGAGAGTGGTGTCAACCTTCTCAACAGAAACACTTTATGCAAGAAAGCAACGTTTTAAAGATTGTCAAGAAAAGAAAGTGTGATGGGAGGATTTCACAAGCCACGCGGCTTTCCTTCAAGTGCAAAGGCCACAGAGAAACTGCAGCGGACATTCAAGAACTCAAGGACAGCGTTCCTGTGCGTCCTTCCTGGGAAGAGTCTATGCGAGAGAGGGTGTCAGGCAACCACAAAGTAATTAGGAAAGACTCGGCATAAAGCGTTTCAGAAGGTGTTGAAGATACTTAACTGCAGGACTAAGGCTGAAAGATGCAAATAAGGATGACAAGTTAGTCCTGTGCTGTGTGCTCTGACGATGCTGAAACGATGTAAGAAAAAACACGAGGAGAAAGAGGAGAGTAGACAGACTCGCTGCTCGGTTACCCGGTAGGTATTAGCTAAGAATAAAATGTCAGTTGCAACTGATAAATCAAGTAGTAACATCTTACGTATATTAGGAGTATGAAGATTAACACTGCTGCTAGCTTCTAACAATTTGGTGGTTGGGGGAAGAGGAACAGAAAAGGGACAGAATTACTAGTTACCAGTTAAAGTCTATTGCCATAATTGAGAACGATTTTTAATCAGGATTCTGGGAGAAATTCAGCCATATGGAAAATGATTTGATTTTCTCCCTTCTCCCATGATGGAACTAACTATGCATCATTTTAGGTGCTTAAGAGATGTCTTTTTTTAAAGATCTAAAATAGATGCCTTCGAGTCTAATTCTCTTGCAAAATCGGATATTCAGCTTTGTTTATACCTGGCTATATTGAGATTGTCTGATTAATCTAGAGAGGAGACGGGGGCTATCATGCAAAGTTATTAGTAACAAGAGAAACACTAGAAGAAAAATATAAGCCTCCATAAATACCAAGTCTGGTAAATAATACCAGAATAGTAGAGAACAGGACCGTATAGTGACAGGCTTTGAATATGCATCTGTGTGAATCATGATATACATAATATACCTACACATACATACGTACATATAAACGTGTATATATTACATGAGACTACGTGAAAGAACCAAACTCAACATATTGTTATATCAGTAAACGTAACTCACGCATTTAAAGAATTATGTCAGATTGGCTCACAAAGCAGCAACTCAAAGCTGTATCCAGGAGATGTGCCTAATACAAAGGAATTGAGCAAAATAAATAAAATGCTGGTAAGGATGCAAATACTAATTGAAAGAAAGCAGGTGTTGCAATTTGATAATAGACAAGGTAGAATTCAGCCCCATAAGACTTAAATGTAAAAAAAAGGATATATTATAATGCTAAAAGCCACACTTCACAATGAAGATATAAATATTATTCGTATGTATGCATTAGATTACACAGATGTGACCCTCATATAACAGAAACCACAGGAAAGGAAAGAAGAAATGAACAGGGGTTCACTGGCGTAGGAGCTATAGACAGGCATATACAGTAGGGCAATTTACCCTTTCAGTCCTAGACAGATCAAGATGGCAAAAAAATCAGTGTGGATAATACTCACCTACCTTATTCATTATGTAGAAGACCAAACAACACAGAAAATAAGGTAGACTTTGTGGATATACTTCAAATTTTGTACCCCCATCATAGAGAGCATACCTGCTTTCCAAGTACACATTCACCAAAAAAATTACCATATATTAGGCCATAAAGAAAACCTCAGTAAATTCCAAAAAATATAAATAATACACACCACCCTCACTGACTAAATGCAATAAAACCAGGAATTAATAAGAAAATAAAAAACAAAAGTCACTTTCACCTGGAAAAACAAAACCATCTATTAACAACTCTTGGGTCAAAGGGGAAATAAACAAACTTGCAGAATTTCTAAAACTGTTCTAAGGAAAACTTAGTGTATCAGGATCTATGGGATACAGCTAAACAAAACTCACAGGAAGATCTATCACCAAAAATGGAAACAAACGAGTTATATTAGAACTCAAAAGGCTGGAAAAGAACAAACAATTCCAAGAGGAATTTGTAAAAATACATGTATCAGACATATACCTCCTCTGTCCAAGGGGCAACTTAAATAGTGCAGGAAATCGCTGTACCTGGGAGATTAGGTCCTGGGGGGGAGGTGGGGTACATGTGTGGTTACTTTTTGATTTCTTTTGTAGATATTGGTGTATTCTGGTTTTCTACATTTCTTTAGTCAATTGTGGAGCACTCAGAATTTTGTAAAACACTGTCCATTTAATCAACATTTAAAATTTATTGGTCCAAAGTTATGCATTGTAGTATATTAAGAACTGGTACCATGAATGTAGGTGTGTACACTTATGATTCTAAGATTCTCTGTCTCCTGAGCTTGGGCTACCTCTCTGAGATCTCTTTCCGTAGATTTTGGGCTGGTATTTCCTTACAATATTGATGTGGGTTTTTTTGTTTGTCCATTACAGGATGCAAAAGATCTCTTTATTTTTTATAACTGCATCTACATATTTTATTTTTAGTTATTTTTTGCACTAAGGTTAAATTTTTAAATTTTACTTAAAATAAATTGAGGTATAGTTGATTTACAATATTATATAAGTTTAAGGTGTACAACATAGTGATTCACAGTTTTTACAGTTTATGCTCCATTTATATTATTGTAAAATATTGGTTATATTCCCTGTGCTGTACAATATATCCTTGTAACTCCTTTTATACATAGCACTTTGTAACTTTTAATCCCCATTCCTATTTTGCCCCTCCCTACTGCTAACCACTAATTTGTTCTCTGTATCTGTGAATCAGTTTCTTTTTTGTTGTACTCGCTAGTTTGTTTTATTTCTTTTGGATTCCACATATAAGTGATATCATACAGTATTTGTCTCTCTCAGTCTGACCTATTTCACTAAGCATAATACCCTCTAAGTCCATCCATGCCATTACAAAAAGCAGAATTTATTATCTTTTATGGCTGAGTAATATTCCATTATATAAAATAAATATATATATATATATATATATATATATATATATATATATATATATATATATACACACCACATCTTCTTTATCCATTCTTCTGTTGATGGACACTTAGATTGCTTCCATATTTTCACAATTGTAAATGATGCCACCATGAACATTGGGGTGCATGTATCTTTTAAAATTAGTGTTTTTGTTTTCTTCAGACATATACCCAGGAGTGGGATTGCTGGGTCATATGGTAGTTCTATTTTTAGTTTTTTGAGGACCCTCCATATTGTTTTCCTCAGTGGCTGCACCAATTTAAATCCCACCAACAGTGTGCAGGGTTCCCTTTACTCCACATCCTTGCCAACACTTTCTATTTGTCGTCTTTTTTTGTTTGTTTGTTTGTTTGTTTTGTTTTTGGTACGCGGGCCTCTCACCGCTGCGGCCTCTCCCATTGCGGAGCACAGGCTCCGGATGCGCAGGCTCAGCGGCCATGGCTCACGGGCCCAGCCGCTCCGCGGCATGTGGGATCCTCCCGGACCGGGGCACAAACCCGTGTACCCTGCATCAGCAGGCGGACTCTCAACCACTGCGCCACCAGGGAAGCCCTATTTGTCGTCTTTTTGATATTAGCCATTGTGACAGGTTTGAGGTAATATCGCATTGTGGTTTTGATTTACATTTCTCTGATGCTTAGTGTTGTAGAGCATCTTTTCACGTGCCCATTGACCATCTGTCTTACAATACCAACAAGTTTTTCAGGCATTTAAGGAGTACTAAAATTACTCACTGTTTTTAGCTGTTTTCAATGGAAATATGTGACACTAGAAATGGGCAGTTCTGTTTTTTGTCAGTAATTATTTCCTCATATTTACTTGAGTGTTGTGGTTTTTTAAAAATTATTTTTCTAACTCCTTGAATTGAATGTTTAGCTAATTTACTTTTAGTCTTTCTTATTTTCTGAAAATCCATTAAAGCTCTATATTTTCCTCTGAGGACTGCTTTGCCTGTGCTCTTGGGTTTCAACATGGAATACTCTCATTAAACAGTTTTAATTTCAGTTTTTATTTTCCCTTGCATTCACAAGTTACTCAGAGGTTCTGGTCCACGTTTTTGTGTAGTGATGTTTTAGGGCCTTTCTTTGGTTATTGCTTTCTAGTTTTATTGCTTTGGATTCAGAGAATGTGGTCCCTGTGATTTCTACTTTTGTGGAATCTACTGAATTTTCTTTAAGCACTAAAACTAGGGCAAAATTTTAAAATAAATATTCCACAAGTGTTTGAAAAATGTATGGATTCTCTATTTGTTGTGGGCAAAGCTCTCTTTATGCCTTTTCGAGCATGCTTTTAAGTTGATATTTTAATCTCCTGTCTATTCATTTTTCACTTTGTAATTTTTAAGAGGTACCTTAAAATCTCCCTCTGTTTCTGTGAACAAGCCAGTTTTTTCTGTTTTTTTTAATATATTTCGTATATTCTGTTATAGATATATATATACTGTTTTCTACATTCTGTGTTATATATATGTATATATACACACACATATTATATACATATATACTGTTATCTACATTCTGTGTTATATATATGTGTGTGTACCCACACACGTATATGTTATATACATATATACTCTTCTGTGTATTCTGATGTTACGTTCAATGTGTGGGAGTTTATACTATTAACCAAAAGGACTGTGATTTTATATAAAATATAATTTCTTGTCTTAAATATCCTTTCTGTCTTGATCGTTTGGGTCTAGTATTAAATTGCAGCTTCCTCAAATATGACTAGACACTCTTATGATCTCGATTCCTCCACCTCCTATACTTTGTTGCTGTAATTTAGAATTTTAGGTTCATATTAATTGTTATTAGCATTTTGCTTTTACTTTTTCAAAACCATACCATCTATGGCTATATTATAAAAATAATTCTTTTCTAAAATTGTAACATTTTGGTTATTTTTCTCACTGTTATATCTTATATCCAGTATCTTCATCTTTATTAGATTCATTTTTCAAAGTTTGCAGCGTAAATGTTCAAGTAACTCTTCTAAAAAGTTGGGAAAGTGTCCCAGTTGCCTAACGTAAGTATCTCTATTTTGCCTTACACATGACTGACATTTAGGCTAGGTATGAAATGCTAGGTACAAAATTCTTATTCCTTGTCCTTGAAACATTGCTTTGTTACCTTCTCAGGCCTTTATTGAAAATGAGACAGCTGATGCCAACTTGATTTTTTGCTTCTTGTGGATAACCTGCTCTTTTCTTTCTGGACACTTTTAGGGTAAATCTAGGAATGGGTCATTTTTCATTCTTTTTGTACAGCTCTTGGTAAATGCTCTCAATAAGGCAAAACAAAAGAAAAAATCCCCCAAACTGAAGACACTTTTCAACACAGGGGGAATTACTTCATTAACACTTTGCTTATTTTTTCCCTTCCAACATCTTTGTTTTCCCTTGAAAACCCTATTAGACAGACATTGGAGCTTCTGAGTCAGTCCTGGCCCTCTTTTAAATTTCCTCTCATATGTTTCCCCTCTGTCCTTTTGGACTGAGTTTTGAGATACCCTCTTAACCTTCCACTTTCCTAATCTGATATTCAGCTTTGCCTAATTATTCTTTTTTTTGAGTTTTTCATCCTGGAAATCATATTTTTAATATCCACAAATTTTATTAGATCCTATTTTAAATTAATAGGTATTCTTTCATATTCTTTTAAGCTCATTCATTTGACATATTTTAACTTTTTCTTCTGCTCTCATTCTTATTCTCTTCTCACTCCTCTGTGAGTGGAACTGTTCTTTCATGCTGCTTCCCCCAATGTGTGATGGTACTTAATTATTCATTTCCTATATGAGATTGTAAGCCAAAGGGTATTGATGGCTGTGCTGTGTTACCCGTGTCACCTTGGCAGTGAATGCAAATTCTGATCTTAGAAGCCCTGGCTCTGGGCAGCTTAGGAAGTCCAAAAGGTGCACATTTCAAAAGGGAAGAAACAGACGCAGCCAGTTCTCTGAAAGGCTAGACTCAGATCTTGTGCCCTGTCCTCCCCAACCCCCATCCTACCATTTAATGCAAGTCACAGGCCACCCAGATTGGATGAGGGAGGTGCCCACACAAGGACGTGAACACTGGGAGGTGTGGCTCGTCACAGTACTTTGGGGACTAGCCTTTAAATAATTTGTAGGCTGAACCGTCCATGGCCTGATCTTTTTACTCCTCTGATCTTGGGGTGTTATGGGGGTTCTCCTGGAAAGCTTACTTTCATGAAGGCCCTCTTTTTTGTCTGTTTGGAATTGTTGGCACTCTAACTTATTGGGATTTGCCATTGATCAATTTCCATGTGCTCTGTAACCTCCAGAATTTCTTCTCTGTTTTGATCTATTGAGGGGTACAGTTCTAGTACTATAATGAATTAAAAAATATTCTCTTAGTGATTTAAACTGGGTTTGGATAGGGATGAGAGAATAATATGTCTTCAGTCAGCCATAGTAATCGGAATCCTGTTTTCTAACTTTTAAATTAAGAGCATCTATTCTGCTAGTAAATCAGAAATACAGAACAAGTTCTAAGACATATTTTCCCCCTTATACTTCGTGCCATTACATTATTTTATCTTTTTAAAGGAAAACAATTGAGTTTTTGCCTTTTAATCCATTTCTTTGTATATTTTTCCCTAAAATTTGCCTGTAAATTAGTCAATTTAATTTTTTATTGTCGCCTGTCTCCCTTCCATCATTAATTTTCATTAACTCTTGAGTGGCTTTGTCTTCCTTCTAGATGCTTGAAGACAAAGGTTATGAACACCCATGAACAGAGTATCCGGTTTTGAGAAGTCAGATTGCGTGTTTGGCTTCCTTTATAATGTGTGTGTGCGCATGTGTGTTTGGAAGCTTTTGCAACGGGAGAGTTTTTCTTGGTGCCTAAACCACAAAAATTGATGATTGAATAGATTTTTATCATCCTTGCAGAGTAATGTTTTATGTACGTGTAAGATAAATTGACTAATTCTCACAGAAAAATGAAACTTTTCTATTTTATTTTTGTGAGCCAAGTTAGCACGAAATTCTAACTTTTCTTTTTGGTAAAGATTTTATCAAACCTCAGCCTAGCAAAAAGTGAGTGGAAGTGTATCTCTATCTAGGAATCTTGGTAAAGCAACACCATCCCTAGATAATGATGATGTCAAAGTATTGAAAGTGTATTCAGATCGATGCTTCTGTGTCTGGGCTGCCCAAATGAAGGCTAGTGTAAATTTATGTCACCAACCACAGCAGGCCCTCAGAGCCGCAGGACAGTCACAGTGTGGGTCTCTCCTGATGCTCCCAAACCACAGTTTGAAATGTTCTCCACTTTTCTCAACTTGTCTTTTTCTTATTGACTAATAAAATCTCTCTATATTAAGAACTTGATCATGTTATTTGCAATCTTTTCCCAGATTTATTTGCCTTCTATTTTAAAAAGGTGTTTTAAATTATCACAGCAATCCATATTTTCTTTGCGTTTTTCCCCCATTGTTTTCGTGTTTTCTCATTTATTCATTTATTTGGAAAGACAGACATGATTCTCCCTTCATGGAATTTACAGCATATATATATATATATATATATATATATATATATATGTATATATATATATATTTATAGTGTTACTTAAATTTTTTTGCATTTTTTTAGTATTTTCTCAGTGAGTTAATTTAAACCCATCTGGAATTTATTTTGTTATATCATATGAGGTGTGCCTATAACTTATGTCAATTTTTTTTACACATTTGGGCATTTTTTCTGACCCTATTTATTAAATGTCTCTTTCCCATGGTTTTTAATTTTCCCTTTTAAATGAAAAAGTCATTAGTTAAATGAGTCTTTCTGACAGGGAGAATTTCCCCACATTGTTCTTCTTCTCCCCCAGTAATTTCTTACCGCTTCTTTGTTATTTATTTTTGATATAAATTTTAGAATGATTCTGTCGGGAGCCGTAACAATATTCACTGGGATTACGACTGCATTTGTCCTCTTTTAAATTAATTGGGGAAAATATCCATCTTTATTGTATTCAGTCTTCCCATCAATGACCATGATCTATTTCTATAAAATGTTTTAATGTCTCTCAGGAAATACTTGTGGTTTTCCTGTTGCAAATTCTGTACAATTCTTGTCGGGATTTGTCTTTGAATTTTATATTTTTGTTTGCTATTAGGAAATTAATTTTCTTCCATTCTGTTTTCTAATAACTTAGGGATTAATTCTTCTATATTTAACTTGTTTCAGGCTACTTTACTTAAACCTTGAATTAATTCTAAGGGTTTCTATGTATGTGGTATATTTCTTGCAAAGAATTTTGTCATTTCATTTATAATAGTTCATTTTTTTAATATTTCACATGTCACTGCATTGGGAAAATCTATCAGAACAATGTTCAAAAACCATAGTGATAATAGACATCTTTGCTCTATTTCCAGTTTTAACAGGAATAACATCAATATTTTTGCATAGCTTCAGTTTTATCATCTAAAATGACGATGATAATGTCTACCTTTGTTCACATGGTTAAGAAGCAGAAATAAGGAAATGACTGTCAAACAATATGTAAATATAAGGTGGTAATGTGATTTATTTCTAAGATAGACTAGATTAATAGCCTTAACAGTGTGAGACTCAGAAGGCATTCGTTTCTCTAGAAACCACCCATTTCCTGTTTTCACAGATAAACTAAAGACTAACACTGACTTCCCAGATAGAGTTCTTTCCTTCCCTGTTAACTGTTTACAAGTGGTGGAGTCCTTCTTAGGTGGGCACAGAAAACCAGCATGAGAGCTTATTAAAACATCCACTGGTCTTGTCCAAATTCAAGTTCACCTTAGATTCCAAGCCCAATCATCTTTGGGATGCCTGTTCTACTTGGTGGTAACAACAAAAGGAGTGACTTCGGATCTTATCCCGTGTTCAGTTTCTGCAGAGCGGTTTCTGTCTTTGAAATTGACAGTTGGGAAATTGGGGTTGCACAGGAGTGAATCCGCTGTCTCCACCCTATTTCATGCGGGGGGAGATCCTGGAAGGAGATGCTGTGTGGCTGTAACTGACCTTCCCTGTTTATTTCATCTGTACAGGCACCACGCCCAGGGTGGAGGCTACCCTGCTCTACCAAGTGAACCATCACAGTGGAGGTGGGTGGGCAGTGCGTCCTCCTGGGACCCACTCACACCTAGAATCCATCCATGGGCAACTGAACTGTTCGCTGGAATTGCCTGCAACTTCCCCTGTGATTAGGCTTCTAAGCTACTAGTTAGATTGCTGTGCTCTTCTTAATGTGGTTTTTCAGCAACTCAACATATTTGTTCTTAAGCAATTTAGACACCAGTCGGTGTTTGTAAAGACAATATTTCCAGGAAAAGTCTCTGGAGAGGCATGTAGTGTGCGACCATTTCATGATAAAGTGGGAATGGTGGCCATCAAGAGCTCATGCCTTTGCTTCCCTGCCACCATTGCAATCTCGTCGGATGCCACTTTCCACGTTGGTAAGTGGGTTGCTCTCTGCTTAAAAATGACGACCTGGCTCCCCTACTTCTTAGTGGAGCCAGTAAAGCTGGTGACAGTAAAAAGAAACAATGCATAATGTTCATGATACTGCTGTGTGGGAGTCTGCTTAAGACTTGGGCCCTAAATGGTTTTTAATCCCAGGATGCACTGATTGTGCTAATGTGAGAGAGGCCATCCGGCTGTTATAAAATCATTGCCGATATGAGCAGAATAAAAAATGGTTAAAGGGATCTTGTTACAGCTTCTGTTTATTCCACAAGGGCTTGAGGAAAGCAAAGAGGCAATGATTCTGTTTGGGTCTTGTTCTTGAAAGATGACCTTTTACGTAGGTAAGTCAAAAGTTTAAAGAAGTAAACAGCTTAAATACAGCCAGTTTTAGTAATTTTTCCATTGTTTGACTTAACTGCTTCATAACGTGATACAAAAACAACCTGCGGTACCTGACCAAGGACAAAGAATCCTTAAGATAAAAAAGCTGTAAAACCTTCTGAGGGCTCGTCTCTAAAATATCATTTTGATTTTGGGTCTAGAGAAGGGCTCTACATCTCAAATTACAATAAATCTCTAAAAGTCCGATAGTGATTTATGCCTGCTTGTGCTATAATGGACAACATTGCGCCATCCCACGAAGTTATGATTAAGGAATTGGGGGAAGAGAGTGAGCGTCATTCTGGACTTCATTTTGGCACCTTGCAGAGCTCAGTGTTACCACAATTATTGGTTTTCTGAAATATGTCCCTATGCATTATTCTGATCAGATTACTTGCGTTGCACAATCCTCTGGTGAATAACAGGACAATAGCGCAAAATAAATCTCTCTCTGAAATTTAATCTCCGTGTCTGTACACTGTTAAGAGGAACATCTACAGTCCTCCGATAAGGAGCTGTATATCTTCCCTAACTGAGCTGGGGTTTGTTCTTCAATTATCTGCAATGGAAATTCACAAACAGGCAAATGACCGCATGGCTGATGTTTATGTTACGAACACGGTGTTGAAACATAGCTGATGTTCTCACAAGCCCCGTGTGATGAAATTCTAATTTCTTTTGTAAAAATGCCACGGCAGATCGGGTTGGATGGTTGTCCCCAGTGCGTTACCCTTTCACCTCCAAGAAGTTTCTGGGCTAATTCTTTGAAAATCTTCCTCCCCAGGGAGGGGTGGCTGTGTACGTGGGACCATCCCTTAAAATTTTGCACCTTTTCCTTTGAAGCTCTGTGAGGCTCCCCTCATTTAAAGGGGATAAACTGTTTTGTCTTTAGTTGTAGAATTCCTCCCAGGGAGTGGAGGGTGCGCCAATCGGGAAAACACAGGATACTTGTGCCCTGTGACCCTGCCTCTTGTTTCTTGAGCTGGGGGGCATGTTCTTGCTGAAATGAGTGATGGGAGTGGGAGAGGTCTGGCACACACCCTGTAAAAATAGGACCTGTGCTCCCAGCTGAAGCCCTGGGAGCAGTCTGCTTCCTATGCACCGCTGTATCACAGCCAGAACCAATGCTGTGGGCCTGGGCCAATAGCAAGGCAGGAGCACAGCTCTCGTTGCCCCTTGTTGATGAGGAAACATCACATCTTGAAGTCATTTTTTCCTCTCTTTCTAGAAATCCTATTGTCAGAATGTTACCAGACCTGATTTGGGTGTGGACCTCTTGGAACAGACTCATATCCTGGGGAAGTATCCAGGAAATGTTTATTCTTTATTTCAAAATTAGTTTTTGAAAAAAAATTATAAAAGAAAGACACGTTCACTATAAAAGGAAGCAAAGAGTACAAAATAGGCTAAATTAAAAGTGCGCCCCCTGCCCCCTGCCACCAGCCCACTTCCCATGTGTCTGGGTCCTCTCCCCCGAGGGTGCGTGACAAGGACTTTCTTCTATCCTGTCACAAGCGTGTGCAGGGCACGTACACAAGAGGAACCGCATTTTACATACCCTGTGCCTTCTTGTTCTCACCTGATATATCCCGGACAATTTTTTTTTCATATCTACACGTACCTTCAAGCTGATGGAAATGAATCCTGCTTAGTATTCCAGAAACAACTTTAATTTGTCCTCTACTCATAGATGTTGAAGCTGTTTCCAGTCTTCCTCCTTTACAGACAAAAGGAAAGCAAGAAAAAGGATAGTGCTTTAGACCAAGTTTGGTATAAAAAAGACTCAGTTCAAATCCTAACTTTATCACCCTCCGGCCATGCCACCCATCTCCTGTAAGCCAGTCTCCTCATCTGTAAAATTGGAGTAAAAGACACCCATGTCACGCAGTTGTTGTGAAAATTAAAATAACTCACGTAGAGAGCAAAGACCAGGGCATTGAGTACAGAAAGCTTTCTCTGTATCTCATCTGGAATAAACACGCCTCTGTGTGTGTGTGTGTGTGTGTGTGTGTGTGTGTGTGTGTGTGTGTGTGTGAGAGAGAGAGAGAGAGAGAGAGAGAGAGAGAGAGAGAGAGAGAGAGGCAGAGAGAATCTTTGTGAGATTCTATGAAGTGAGTGCATGGTAAGATTCAGTCTCCCTTGTGGAATTGCTGGGTCAAAGCCCAGGTGCGTTTTAAATTTGGGGGACTGTTGCCACATCGCCCTTCTCAAAGGAGCACCAAGTCCAGCTATTACTAGGAAGTACCAGTGCCTCTTTCCCATACTACTGCCAGAACTGGATGATTCACAGGCTGGTAAGCCTTTGCAAATCTGTAAGTAAAAATGGTACTTTTTGCTATGATGTGCATTTCTTGACTTATGGTTGTTTCATACTTTTGTGGTGTTTCTTCTCTCGACAGCCCATCCATATTTGTGGACATTTTCCTTTTGGGTTGATGAAATTTAAACAAACAAACAAGATGTGTTTGTTCTTCTTACATTCTGGAAAACCCCCTTTCACCCGTCATAGGTTTTGTGTGCATTTCCCCCAGATTTTCATTTCTTTACTTAGTATATGGAAATTTACTTAGTATATGGAAATTTTGCTTCAATGAATTTGACAAATTTTATTTAGGCATCACCATCAGTCTTCTTTATTTTATCTGGGTTTGGGGGCACAGTTATAACCACTTAGCTATTTCTGGCTTATTAGGAAAATCCATGCTTCTTTTAGAACTATCACGCTTCCATTGAGAAAGTTAAGTATTGTAGGTCTCTGGAACATATTCATTCTATTCATGTTCATCCTAACTGAAACTTTACCTCCACTGAATATCTCCCCGTTTCCACTCTCCTCCCAGGCCCTGACAACCACCATTCTACTCTCTAGTTAACAAATCAGTATTGTCCACCTATAAATTGGTTAAGAGGGTGAATCTCATGTTGTGTTCTTACTACATATAGCCCCTGTAGTCAAACCAAACCAAACCAACAATAACAAAACCCAAAGGGGCAAGAGGAAGCTTTTGCAGGTGGTGGATATGTTTAGTGCTCTAATCGTGGTGATGGTTACACAGGTGTACGCGTATGTTCAAGCTCATCAAATTGAATACATTAAGTATGTCCAAGTTTTTGTGTATAGCAATTATATCTCAATAAAGCTCACACACACATGAGTATTTGGCCCAAGTGAAGTTAATTTTGGTGTAAAGTGTTGAAGTAGGGATTCATTTTCCCTTTCCCGAAATTGCTAGTCAGTCGTCCTGACACAATTTGTTGACCTGTCCATCCTTCTCCACTGTTTGAATGGTAGCATTAGAACATAAACATTTCCATATGTTTTATTCATTTTTGGAGACTCTATTCTGTTGCCTGGATTTACATAACCATTTTTATTTCTGTATCATATTGCCTTTTTTTTTTTAAAGTTAATCATGCAGGGAAATTGATTTTTTTTCTTTTAGTTCTAGTAGCTTCTTTTTCATTTTTCTTTTTAGTTCTATTTATTTTCTTTTAGTTCTACAGTTCTGTGAATTTTAGCACACGGTGTATGTATTAAACTGCTTTAACTAACGTAGCTTTATCATATGTTTGTTAATGCAATTACTCTTCTCGTACGAAAGTTGTTGGCTCTTTCCATATGACCATTTTAGATTTTGGCCAATTAAAAAAAAATTCCTGACTTTTAAAATCTGTGAATTTTAGGAGAATTGATGTCTTTTCACTATGGAGGTATGTCCTTCTACTTACTTAAGGCTTTTTTTATGTCCCTTCATTTAGTTAAATGTGTTTCCAATGTGCTTCTGTTTGCTTCTTACGTTTATACCTAAGACTCTCATCTGATTTCTTGCTCTTGTGAATGAGAAATCCCCTTCCAGTACATTTTGAAATCTATTTATTATAAAGAAAAGTTATTGATTTTTCAATAACAATTTCATGACCAACAATATGAGTAATATTTTATTATTTCTGGTAGTTTTTTGGTATCTTGACTTTTTTTTTCTGGAGATACACTATATTCTCTGCTTTCCTAATTTGCGTTATCTTTGCACGCTCTTCCTCCCACCTGTGTTTGGTTCATTCTCTTCTTATCCAAGTTCTTGAGTTGGAGATTTAGAGTATTTTTCTTCAGCTTTTTAATACGCGGTCAAGGCTGTCTTTTTTTCTCCCAATACTGCTGTAGCTATATCCCCAATGATTTCATGTGTTGTTTCTTATTGGTGAGTTTTAAATATTTTTATTTTTATAGTTTATAATAAACAATATACTAAGTAGTAATAAGTAAGTAAACATTTATAATTACAATTTCTTTTGACTTTTTCTTTCTCATTCTTTGCCTTCTGTTTGGTTTTTTAAGTTTTTTCCTCTGCTCTCTTGGTTTGTAAACATTCTGTTACTTTGATGACTACTTCATTTTTTAACCTGTATATTTCTGTCCTCCTCTAGAAAAATACAAGGACTTAAGAAGACGTTAGTCATTTCTTATGTTGAATGAGTAACACTGGCCTCCAAAATGTCACCATAAAGTATTATGTTGCCTTTTGGGGGTGTGTGTGTGTGTGTGTGGACATGTGCATGTGTGTGTGTGTGCACATTTGCACCATTTAAGGATGAATCTAACCTATTAAGTCTTTTTTTAAATCAGAAAAGAACTTTCAATTTTATAAACTTTCTTCATGAATCTGTTTCTCACATTCTTGTCTTTGATCTACTGATCAAAGATGAACAGATTTTCTTGTGTCAAATCATCTAAATGGTAATTGAAATCACATCTATTCTTTATTCATTTTTGCAAAACATACTTCCTGGCCATCACTCATGTGCTGTTCTAGGCAACAAGGATGAGGAAGGAAGACCATCACCCTCTCCCAGCTTGCTTTTGTACATGTCACAGACAAGAAGCCACAACTAAGCAAGATGTTTGACAATTCACCGAGGTCAATAGCACTTTGAAGGAAGTGAAGAGGGGAACGTGACGGAGACTCAGGCATTGCTGAGAGCATCTTGAGGCTGTGAGTGTTCAGCGCGAGGTGAAGGCTTTCAGGCGTCTTGCTTTGAAAGCTGCTTTACTCATCATGAATATTCTTTTGGTTTGCACACTTTTACTTCCAATCTTTCTGTTTCTTAACAGCATATATTTGAATTTTAATTTAATATACTTTTTAGGTGGTGAATTTATCCAGTTTACATCTATTGTGACAGATGTATTTTTAGAAGGTGTTATGCATGATTTTATGTTATTGTTTCCATTTTTTATGCTTCCTTTGTATTCTTTTTTTTGCTCACACAATCTGAGTGTGTGAGAGAGCCACAGAGGGAAAATTGGACCAGAGAGTGAGTCTGTCTAGTAAATATTTGGGAAGATTAGGTTTCATTTTAGTTTTTTTTAGGGGTTACTTTTATAATGCTAAAAAATTGCTTATGCTTCTATTTCTTGATTGACCAACTTCAAATAATACCGATTTGTCCCAACCCATGAAAGATGGGGAAATATGTGGCTTTATATCCTCTTTTTTCCTCCCCATCTCTGGATTATTGTTAGTTTGTTACAATTTTAGTATTTTTGATTAAAATAAAACAGTATTGACTTTCTGCTTTATCCCCATAATTCTTACAATCTCTTTATCTTGATTCCATATTTAAATACATGCAATGCTCACCACCAGTTCATATTCTCATTCCTAATGTCCTTATTTATTTTCCTAGATTGCATCTAGCCTTTTTTCCACGAAGGGCTCACGGATGCTATAACTGAGAAAAAGTTTTCTATTCAGCGTGGACACAAACAAATTGGCTGGGGGTGAAACCCTGGAGTCATACTTCTTCCCCCCAGTCTTTGGAGAATAGTGTTTCTCAAAGTGTGGTTTTCTGGGACCCCAGCAACCTCAGAATTAGCAGAGATTATCATACGGACCAGCAATTCCATTCTAGTGAGTCAGAGGTTCTGAATGTGGGTTTGGGAATACTGCTCTTTAAAGAGGCACCAGAGGCCCCCCCATCCGCAGCTGAGGTTCAAGCATCGGTGCAGCCTGAATTGTTCTGTGGGCCCCTGGCTCTGAACCGTGTGCACAAAATCTCGGGTCGTCCAGGAATTTACCTTTGTTAGTTGATTTCCTTGTTCTGGTTCCTGTCCTTAAAGGTTTTCTAAAGAAAATATTTGAAATTCAGTCACTTCCTCCGGATATATCTTAGTGTTTATAGTCTTGTATCATTTTTTTCCACTGGATTTGGGGATCAGGTCTTTCCTTAGTTTAGGAAAGTTCCTTCCATGATACCTGGGAAGGATTTTATGTTCTGCACCATGTCCACTCCCTTGGGGACCCCTCCTCCCAGCCCCTCTCTCTATCCTTACTCTGATTAGTTTTCTTCATAGCAGTTGGCAGTATCTGAACTTGGTTCATTTCCTTGCTTCTTCCCCGTCTTTATGATAAAGTCAGCTTTAGGGAGCTGGCGGCTTCCTCACTGCTTATGTCTGGGGTCCTGGAACAGCACCTGCACGTCGTCAGAACTCAATTATTCAAGAATTTTAGAAGGAACAAATGAATGACTGCGTGGAGAATGAATGAAGTAGCTGCATCTGTGTTAGAACTGACTGAGTCTAAGTTGGAACCTGATGTCTTTCTCTCATGTGTAACCCTTCATCTTTCCGTTGATTCTGTGAAGCTTCCATAGACTTGGCATTGTCTGTTCAGATTCCTGCTGCTTTAATTGAGGTTTTCGTTTGTGTAACAGTTTTGTTATCTTAAATTTTATCCCCTTCTGCTATTCTTCATTTTTATCTCTATTTTGTGATGTTCTCTGTTTTGTCTCTTATAGTTCTTCTCTCAGGTATTTCTTCCATATTCCGTTTTCTCTTAAATTTATCTGAGAATATAAAGAAGCATTTGCCTGGAAGATATTTTCCCCTGTCTTTGGAACAATTCTTTGAAAGCGTGTCCTTTGTCAGCCTTTTTCCTGACTGTTCTATTTTCACTTGGGTCATGTCTTCGTCAGACCTTTCCTGAGGAGCAGCGCTCATCTTCCGGTGGGAACGATCTTAATGGGCCCTGCTAGTTACTCAAGGGTAGTCTGAGCCACAGCACGGCGAGGGGGTGAGCTAGTGAAATAGTCACCTTGGTTTCTCATCTGTTCTGCATCATCGTCTAACTTAGGAGCAGGTTTTCCTCATTTTCCTGTTTTTCACTTTGGCATGCCCTTGGAATGCATCCCAGTAAACTCATATTTTTAGTGGGTATTTTGTTGTTGTTGTTGTTTAATTAGGGTTAAATGGTAAATAGTCACAAAACTGCCTGTCATTTTTCCTTCTCTCCTGTTTTTCTCCAGGTTGGAATTCAAAAGCCGAGAGTGTTTCCACAGAGGACCCATCTTCAGCAATGCCTTCCTTCCCATTCTGCTTCCTCCCAGTTTCTTCAAGACCCTCTCATTTTCAGTGACATCAGTTTGCTGTCCTGGCTCTGCAGAGAGATGCAGGGTCCACCCTAGATGTGGTTCTGTGTGGCTGTCCACCATCACGTGTTACTTGAGGTTGCCATCATTTACTACCTTCACTGAAGCGGGAGCTCATTTTCCATCATTTTTGCTTTCACTGGTGGGTTTTAGAAAAGAAAGCCTGACTTTACCCACTTTTTACTGGAGCAACTTTGAAAAAGTGGAGTGAAGTCCAGCTGACTTTGGGTGGGGTCCTGTGATGCAACGGCTCCCAGCTCAGCTGTCCCTATTGCTTGATCCAAATGTCCCCGTGTGGTTCTTATATGGTTTTGCTAAAACTGGAAAGAAGTTACAGCCAGCGCGAGTATCGTGTTTATAACGATTGGTTTTGAGTAACTCGTTGGTATTTCAGGATTCAGCAAATGCTGATAATTTGTGAGTAACTGCTGGAGCAGAGAAAGCTAACATTTAATGGCTACCTACTAGGTGATGATGCTTTACATCTGTTGTCCTTCGATTTAATCTGCACAACAGCCCTACCGGCTGGTATTACCACCTCCATGTTGTGCGCCGGGAGACTTGCTGGAGGTCGCCTTCCTACTGGGATCTGATTCTGAGGCAGGTGCGCGTTCTCTTGAGCCCTGAGGTCCTCTGTGTGGCGATGTCTCCATTACTGTTTCTTGTCCTTCTTGACAACATTTGGCCTTATCAGGGCCTAAGTGAATAAAAGTTTTGTCATCGTGTTCGTCTTTATGAATGTCAACGCAGAGGGTACCGAGTGATCTCACCGTGGGTTAAGGCTGTGAAGTCGAAAGGATGAAGACAGCAGTTAAAAACAGGTAGTGTGTCCCCAGCTGCCTGTTACATAGTAGTTACAGCTGCTGGGCTACAAGGGCGCTGAGGAGGAATACAGGCGGCTTTTGTCTCTTGGAGCCCCTAGTCCACATTCATGTCTCCCCACAGGCTGCTTCGTGAATGACTATCCTCTTACCTGACTCTCTCACCTCCTTGGCACACGTAGTGTCTGCGCCAGGTTGTGGGTGCTCAGTAAACGTTGGATGGATGGATGGATGATGGGGAAGTCGGTGCAGGCTCCGAACTCACAGCACTCACCCCTGAAGGCCCACTTACACTCCCAAGACTCTCCCACCCTTAACCCTACAGTTGGAGATTCATTCTTTCTGCTGAACACTTGGTTCCAGGTGTCCATCGTAAGTGTGTTGCTATGTCTCTCTGTGAAGAACAGATACTCCGATGAGGGACTCAAACCTGCTTTGCCAGGTGTTTCTTAGGTGTCAGACTTTCTCCCTGAGAAGAGCTCTTACTTGAGGAGGCATCATGGGGGGAGGAAGAATTGAAGGAGGTGGGTAAATTCTAGGAGGTGGTGTCACGTCCCCAAAGATGGACCCCGGGAATACGCCATGTCACATGGTGGAGGGGAATTAAAGTTGCAGATGGAATTAAGGTTGCTAGTCAGCTGACCTTAAGATAGGGATGTTATCTTGGCTTATCCAGGTGGACCCAAATAATCACAGGGTCTTTAAAATTGGAAGAGAGAGGCAGAAGAGATGGTCAGAGTGATGCAGCAGGACAAGGACTCCATCCACATTTGCCGGCCCTGAAGACGGAGGGAGGGGCCATGAGCTAAGGAATGCGAGCGGCTTCTAGAAGCTGGAAAAGACAAAGGCAATGGTTTCTTCCCCCAGAGCCTCCAGAAGGAGCTCAGCCCTGCAGACATCCTGATTGTAGCTCAGCAAGACCCGTGTGAGGCTTCTGAGCTGCAGAACTATAAAATAATACATTTGTGTTGTTTTAAGCCATTATGTTTGTGTAATTTATTACAGCAGCAGCGGGAGACCACTATGTAAGAGAACACAGTTTGAAAAAGCTGGGATCGCAGTTGAATCGCCCACCTCCACTTACCATCTGGAACAAAGATTGGCCTGAACTGTGAGTGAATTATTTGGACCTGTGTTTGGGTTTAGGAGGCTTCCTAGTGGTCTCCTTGGTGACCCCATCTGCTGGAGACTTGGTGGGAGAGTCACCAGGCCTCCTTGAGAAGATGGGGAAGAAAACACGGTTCAGCTCATTTCTGCCGATTTAGTCTCCAATGAAATCCCCAAGAACTGTTTGGGTGAGTTTGACAAAGTGGCAGTGGGATAAGGATTCAGAAAACACCTCCCTTGGTCCTCCGTTTGAGAGATTTCAGGCATTTTAAAGTCCTCTCTGAAAGGGGAACACATTTTATTCAAATTCCTGGCACAGCTGCAGAAGTGTATTAGCATTTTTGTTTTGGTTTCAAAGTTTCTTCTTGATTGATAATGGTGGTAGCTCAGCTGGAGAAAAATGCACACATGCACACACATGCACACACTCAATCACATGTGCATACACACACATGCACACCCTCATACACATGTGCATACACGCACACATGCACACACACACACACACACGTGCATACACAGAGTTCTAACAGCTCCCAACGTTCTGTTCAGCAGAAAATGAATTGGATGGGTGTCCATATATGTAGGTTTGCCTATGCTCAGTATTTTAGGGGACTGAGAGTGGCCTGTTATAAATATTAAAACAAAATTCAAACGTTTTTTAGTTCTTATATGCTAGGTGAAGTGCTAATCAGGTTACATGTGCATCTTATTTAATCCATAAAATTGTGTAAAATAGATAACGTTCCTATGCCCATTTTATAGATGAGAAAGGAGGTTATAGTCTAAATGAGGTCGTGCAGCTTGTGTGGTCTGTGTGACTCCAGATATGAGCTTGTGGTGCTTACATGCTCATAATGGCCAGGTCGCTGAGTTTGCACCCTGGCTCTGTGTTCACCAACTTTGTGACTCAGGGCAAGTTGCTTAATATTGTTGTGTCTTAATCCTTCATGGAAAATAGATGCAATAATAATACCTACCTCAAAGGGTTGTTTGTGGACTAAATGGGTCAGTAGTAGTTAAGCACTTTGAACATTGGATGACGCCTAGGATGTCCTCATATAACGATAGCTATTGTTGTCACCTTCGGGCTGATTTTTTTCTGTAAATTGTCATGTCGCCAGTGGCTTGGATTAAGCGCGCTAGTGAATCGTTTGTGAACGATGGACAGAGCCTATAGTTCACATCAGCCAAAGTTTAAATAAAACAAAACAAGAAAGGAAATTAAGCCAATGGATAAATGTATATCTCAATAATCCCTTTCTTTTTATTAATATCATTCTTATAATAACCTCAAATGTTCAGTGGGGCAGTAATTATTGTATTTTTTTTTTGTTAAAATTGGGGAAACTGAAGCTCAGAGAGCAAAAATGACTTGAGCAATGTTATATGACGATCAAACAGGAGAGGCCCATCTGCTTCCAGATGTAGTGATGATTCTGCATCATCTCCCTCCCTTCCTTTCTTCCATCCCTCCATTCACTCATCATCCACCTAACCATCGATCCATCCATTGACCCATCCATCCTTCTTTCCTTCCTTCTATCCATCCATCTATCATTTATTACTCAGAGTGTGCAAAGGAATGCAGTGACCAAATCCATTACAAATAAATGTGGAAATGGACATATTTCTTGAATCTTGGCTCAGTGGATTCTTTCTAATAAGACTGTAATGGCTTCATTAGGTTTTCTTCTCCTGGGGTCATCTTTATCTCTGTCTGTGACCTGGCTACTCCTGAATATTTTTCTTGCACTTATTCGGGAAGCATGAATATTTTAATGAGATACTGTGAGGACTTGATGCTCACCGCTGATGGTATGAAATGGATTTTAGCATGTGAAGAACTCAAAAGATAGGTTAATAGTCCTATGTATTGTAATGAATTTAGAAAAAAACGTGTAATGAGCATATTTCAGGGATGGTGTTTTGGTGATTTCCACTTGGGATGAGGCTCCTGTAGGGACCCCCCTTAGATGCCGTGTGCAGGTCTCAGCCCTCTCCCTGACACACAGATGCAGAACGGATGCTCTGGGTGTGACACCTCCTCCCTGAAGCCCACGGGGAAACCCCCGACAGGAGCTGGGACTGGAGAGGAGAGTGCAGCAAAGCAATTGAACTGTCAGTCATGGTACAAGGAGGCCACCGGCGAGATGGCACTGACTACAGACAACTTCTCTTTAGCACCGAGGCTTCTTGGCCTTAGCTTGAAAAAGTCTTCACTCTATTTGTGTTTCAAGAGCTTTCTGGATGAAACCTCCCAATTGCGAGATCGTATGCACGATTACAGCTGGCTTTGCAAATTAGCAAATCTTGCAGACGTATTAGCTCATTTGAACAACGTACACTCATCCCTAGAAGGCAGCTTAAGCCACCGTCAGTACTCCACGCGCGGGACAGGAGAAGGTGGCGACCGTGGCTGGCAGGAGAGTCGCTTCCTGGTTCAGATGACCTGGCGGGGAGCTCATCTGAAGAACCCACTAAAAATATTTTGAACATGATGAAGACACACTTGAAAGACTTGCTGAAAGGTATTCAGGGGTGTTTTCCCCATCTCGACGGGAGTGGTGAGTGGACAGAGAACAAATTCTCATCACCTCCAGGATGTGGCGAATTATTTATTCAGAAGAGCAGACTCCGGAGATTGCCTAAACCCAAAGTTCCTTATGCCATTTGGCTTAAGGATTAATTCTCGGTGTCCAACATGACCAAGGTGAGATGGCTGACTATTTCTGAGAATGTAAAAATGGGAATTGGTTTTCTTGGTACTAACTTATATTCATTCTGAAAACTGGAATCATCTAGAAGACAGAAGTGCCTACAGCAGAGATTCTCAAAGTGGGGTCCCCAGACCAGCGGCCGCCACCCCACCTGAGAATCTTTTAAAAGGGCAGCTTCGCAAACCTTGCCTCAGGCCTACAGGATCAGAAACGCTGGCAGGGGTGGCACCAGCCCTGCGTCTGTTTTCGCAGGTCCTCTGGGGGTGCTGCTGAACCCTCCACTTTGAGAACCGACTGGAAGCCGAATAGCCCATCACTCACGACTGATGGTGAAGAAATCCATCCTTCTCACTGAGTAGGTAACTTGCCAGTACGTGTTTTAGGGGAATTATTTAGATTTATCATGACCTGTATTTCTTTTAAAAAATCTAATCTTTTAAAATATAGTTAAACTGTTTTACTTAAGTCATGTTCATTTTACGGATACCTTCTATTTGTGGTGAGCGATATTTAGTGTTTCATTAATGGTAATAATAAGAACTTCATTCAAGAAAAAAATGAGTATTTTGAAAAAGAAAATCATAGGTTAGGTTAGTTAGCAATGGTACAGTTGGTATTATTTGTATCTTCTTTTAATGTTTCTATAGTGAGTGTGTATTACCTTTGTCATCAGAAAACAATACGTGTTCTAAATACAAGTAAATCAGTAGGTTTTAAAATGTGCTGTGGGGGGGGGGCGCGGGTGGTAAAGATGGGATAGGATGCTGATGGGAAGTGGATGTACTTATTGTTTTTTTCCATTTTTGCAATTAGCGTTTGACTGACTTACTAACGGCGTTTTAACATAAAACGTGCAATGTGTGACTACAGAGTTCTGTGATTGCCCTTCAAAACCTTGCTGGAAATGAGCGTCCTGAAAGTTCTGCCCATAGAGAGGATTTTTAAAAATGTCACTTATTTCCCTTTAAACTTACATACAGTAAACTTCTTTCTTGTGGTGGACAGTTCTGACGTTTCCTGGAGTCATGTGACTACCGCGATTAAGACACAGGTCTGTTCCATCGGCCCCCAAAATCCCTTGTGCTGCATCTCTGGAGTAAATCGCTTCTTCTGTTCCATCCCCTGACAACCACTGTTCTGTTCTCTGTCTCCATAGCTCTGCCTTTTCCAGAATGTCGTATAAATGGAATCTTACAGGATACGGCCTTTGGGTCCAGTTTCTTTCACTGGCATTTGAGACGCATCCATGACTGTTTTGTTAGTTTGTTTTAATATGGATGGATTGCAGTTTGTTTTCCAGTTGGGCAATTATAAATGGCTCTAAGCAATCAGGGTACAGATTTTTTGTGTGAACATAGTTTTCATTTTTCTTGGGCAAAACCCTAGAACTGGGGCTGTTGGGTCACATGGTAAGTGTGTGTTTACGTTTATGAGGAACCGTGAACCTATTCTCCAAAGTGGCTGCCAGTTTGCATCTCTACCAACAACGTATCAGACTTCCAGCTGATCCACATGCCTGCCCATCCGTGGTATTACCAGTAGTTTTTTTCCCGGCCATTCTAAGTGCTATACGGTAGTTTTAATTTGTCTTTCCCTGGTGGCTAATGATGTTGAATGTCTATTCGTGTGTTTGCTGCCGTTTTTATATCGTCTTTGGTGAAGCGTCTGTTCACGTTTTTTGTCCATTTTTTATTGAGTTGTTTGTTTACTTACATTTGAGTTTTGAGGATTCTTTGTGTATTCTGGATATAAGGACTTCATCGGATATGTAATTTACAAATATTTTCTCCGAGTTGGTGATTTGTCCTCTCACCCTCTTAAGATAGAGAGTAGCTAAAGTGAATTATTTGAGGTCCTTGCATGTACTTTTTGGAAGTAAATGAAGGCCACCCAAAAGAGAACAAATAGACGCTGTTTGTTCAGCGGTGGCTCTAGCAAGGGGCTCGGCCACCGTCCCTCGTGTTTGGCAGAGCCACAAAGGAGGCAGAGGAGTGGGCGAGCTTTACGGTGGAGAAAGGCGGGGGGCTCCACGTGAGCCCCGACTGGAGGCTGTCGGCCCGGGGAAGCCAGAGGCCGCTCCCTGGAAGCTGAGCATCGCGTGGGATGTGTCTGCGGAGCGTATTTGACTTTCTCTGGCTGGTCCTGCACTGGAAGCGGGAGCAACCATGAGAGAAGCTGGCAGTTACTGACCCGTCTTGGCCTTTCTGGGCTGATTAGGGCAGAGGCTGTGGTTTGGCTTCCTGGGCTGGTCACTGCTGGGGTCGTGGGTCAGAATTCCACTGTCATCTGTCGTCTGGCCATGGTCTGTTTGTATGTCCAGTCTCTCACTTTATTTATGGCGACCAATATATATTCTGTGGCTGGGCCTTGAATAAGCAGGCTACGCCGGGGCCGGTAAGAGCCAGGGAGCTGGTCCGAGAACCACTGCAGGAGGCGGTGGGCTGGGCCGCGCTGAACCTGCCTTCTCCGGGGAGTATTTGGGACTGATTGAGAGTGGCAGGACCCAGAGGGCTTCGGGGAGGAGGGAGACCAGCCCATCAGTACGTCAGTGGCCAGAGCATCTGCTGCTGGCCTTGGGGGAGCCGTGAGAGCCAGCCTTGTGGATCGTCCCACTGGCCCAGCACACTGCACCCCTGGGCTGGCCTTCCCTTCTGAGCAGCTTGGCAGGTGGGCTGCAGGAGCAGAGTGCCTTGTCTTCCCCGAGCCCACGCAGGGGGGGTGAGGTCCCCCACCTGATCTTGCTTTTGTGCCGTCGCTACAGCGTCTTCCTGAGAGCCCAGGGTGAGCTCAGCTTTGTCCAGCCCAGGAGGGGAGCGGATCCTGGGGAGGGGCCCGCAGGGAGCCCCGAGCCCGGTGACTGTGGAAGGGAGGCAGCAGTGTCAGCAGGGCTGTGACGTGGCTGCAATCACCCTGCTCCTCGTGGGCGCTGGGCCCTTGCTGCTGTCCAGACAGGCGTCCTGTGTGTAGCCAGATGCCCTGTCACCTTTGTCCACTGGGCTGTGGCCGCCTGTGACAGCAGTCACTCAGTGTTTGGCCGAGGGAAGCGGCCGCTGGCAGCTGGCAATCAATATTGCTGAAGTGACTGCCTTTTTGCATTTGAAATGGCATCTTTCAGTTGCAGGGACTTGCGGTGTCAGTGCAGGTCCGCAAGATCGAAGGCTGCTAGGCCACCAGCGGGAGGGCTGGTGGGAGAGCAAGGCTTTCAGAGGGGGCCCTGGGGCAGAGCACGAGGCCCTGTCCAGTGCCTTTTTCCTTCTTCTCTCTCTGCCAGGGTCATTCCGGCCTCCTCTGTGTCACTTCTTCAGGGAGTATTGGGAACCTTTGGGCTGATTATACGTGAAATGAAGGAAAGTCTGACTCTTCCCCTGATTTTTAGGGACATACGTCTTTAGCTTAAAACTTTGCTGCCCTCCGAAAGGTAAATGCATTTGGGAAGATATAAGCTATTTACATCATAGTATGAATGAGCTCTGGAACTTTTCCATGCGCCAGGAGGTGGGTCAGGCAAGGCCTTCATGTCACTGAATCAGCCCCCAACCCGGCCTGGTTCCTGGGCCCTGAGATCGGGAAGGTGGGGTCGGGTGGCCTTCTCCCAGGGGGTCAGGGCGTGGGGCACAGGCCACAGGGGGAAACAGAGTCTGTAGACAGCAACTTTCTCTCCAGCCCAAGCCTGAACCTGCAGGGGCCCCAGTGTTTGTGGACAGCGGGTCTGTCTGTTCATGTGACGGAGGGAAAATGTTGACTGCTTCAATCCTGATCTCTATTTCACTGTGGGCTGGGCAGGCCGACCAGCCACTTCGGAGCCAACTGGTCCAAATGAAGTTTCTTTCTCAAGAACTCAGTGCCCTCTCCCCGCACCGCCTGCCCCGTTCGCTCTGAACAGCTGCTAAGTTGCTTTGACCGCAAGGAACTGTTATTTCACAGAGAACAGATCCCTCACAAACCCTGCTCTCTACAGATCTCTGTGTCTCTCCACCTCTGTATCTCCTGCTCTAGGAATCTCAGTAATCTACTCACATGGAGTCAAGGTTGCTTCGGGATAAAGCCCAGATCTCCGACAGGGGCGTCTCCGTAGGGCTTGCTCTTCTGAACTCCTCCCTGAGAGCTGCCTACCTTTGCCCCTTGGCTTCCTCTGTCCTTCTGCAAAATAGGGGTGATGGTGGAGAGAGGCAGGCCAACTGTAAGAGGCAGGACGCGTCATCCTGAGCTGTCTGCAAGTGTGAGGTGTGTCATTCGTGGTGGTGGCAGTGCTACCACTGTTCTCAGGACGCTGGGACTGCGTGTGCACCACGCACTTTTTAATTTTTTTTTTAAGCATGCACTTTTTTTTTTTGCTCTACGCAGGCCTCTCACTGTTGTGGCCTCTCCCGTCGCGGAGCACAGGCTCCGGACGCGCAGGCTCAGCGGCCATGGCTCACGGGCCCAGCCGCTCCGCGGCATGTGGGATCTTCCCGGACCGGGGCACGAACCCGTGTCCCCTGCATCGGCAGGCGGACTCTCAACCACTGCGCCACCAGGGAAGCCCACCATGCACTTTAAAGAGGATCTTTATGGAGTTTATTTGAGGGGAAGGAAAAGATTAGTCAAGTGAAGAAACCCTGGCCTTAGAGACAGACCCTCGGAAGTACCATCCTCCATCAGCTTCTGACTTGCGTCTCCCGTTGGTAAACGGGGGAGACTGTCTTTCCCCCACACAGTGGCCACTGCGGTCATCGTGTTAAATATAATTAAAATAAATTCCGTCTGAGGAAGTATCCCTGCTGTTCTGGAATGTCTGGCTCTGGACAGCACCACCTGATTTCATATGGAAGCTTTTTGGACAGTGTAGAAATGCTGCTCGGAAGTACCATTTGGGGAGGAGTCTGCTAGGGGGCTTCTAACGCGGCTTCTGCTCGTCGCCAGGCTGGCCAACACGGGGCATCTGGAGAGGACTGGGGTCCTGGGGGGTAAGCAGCTCTCAAGGGGCTGTTCCTTCCCCATCGTGACGCCGAGCTGCGAGGCACGGCAGGCCCTGGGCAATGGGGTCCCTGGCAGCACACGGCCGGCTCCCCCACAGGCCTTCAGCTGCCCCTGTCCCGTTGCCCCTCCGTGTCCCAGTCTGAGCCCTTGGCCCGACACCAGCTCCACGGCCCGGGGCCCCGGCTGTCTTGTGCCCTGAGTCCCTTGCTTGGAATATGTGTGCGTTTGGACTCCGAGCCTTCCTTCTTTCCATCCCCCAACGTTCCCATCCCTGCCTCTGTGTGAACCCCCTGCCCGCTGGAAGGTTGGGTGGCACCAGGGTAGCGTGGAAAGAGACGTTAATGCCGACGGGAGCGTCCCTT
Source organism: Delphinus delphis (assembly GCF_949987515.2). NCBI lineage: Eukaryota > Metazoa > Chordata > Mammalia > Artiodactyla > Delphinidae > Delphinus > Delphinus delphis. Next base: position 3,478,122 of record NC_082698.1, read on the forward strand.
CGAGGGCCTGGGCCAGGAGTCACACAGCTGGGCCCACCTCACCCCTGGCCAGGGACCCCCCCACTCACAATTTTAGAAAAACGAAGCCTCTAGGAGCTCAGGGCTGGTGGTCCATTTTTGACCCTTCGCTCTTCCCCTGGCGTCCTGGCGGGAGGGAGCGCCCTGGATTCACAGCTTGATCACAGGGCGGCTGTGAGTGTAAAGGCCTCACTCTTCCCCTTTCCTACAGGGGATGGCCTGTGTGTTGTTGCTCGTTTGTTATTGTTGTTCTTAGTTGTTTGCATGCGAGGTCTCTATTTGAGGCCGACCTGTCCCAGAGCCAACCTTGGGGCACCATGTGTCTCAGAGGCCAGAACGCCTGCTGCTTGATGGTACCCAGAGCTGGGAGAGCTCGGCACGGCAAAACAGAGAGCGGGCCCACAGCGCATCAGACCCAGATGCTAACGGCTTTATTCTGACTCTCTGCGCTTATGCACATGCGTCTCTTTTCCCTGGAGATCTTCGAGTTGGCTGGATGGCTACTTTGACTGCCAGATTCAAAAAGAAAAGGCCCATAAAATTCACAAATGCACAGTCACATGTGTAGTTTTTGCTCAGCTGCGTCTCTGAGTGACCTAAATGTGGGCACTGGGGCCCGTCTTTGCTGTTTGACTGTTTAAGACTCAGAAGTGCCCAGATTTCCAGTGCACAGAATCATCCCAATTCCATGGATAGAGCAAAGGGGCTGGAGTTTGGGTTAAAGAAAATAATGCATCCCAATTTAATTTATAAAACGTTATGTTTTCTTTCAGCAAGGACACTTCCTAGGTACACATCAGTGAGGGCAGTGGTATTAACAAAGATACCTGATATGTAGCAAAGAGAGCTAAGCCTTCAGTAGTTGAACCTTCAGACGATTTCTTTTCTCAGCCTTTTACATTCTGAGTCAGAAAATCTTAACCTACAATTTCTTCTGTTGGGAATGAGTTGTGCATTGCTCCTGGCTGGGATTCCAAGTGTAACATGAACCGATGATGTCAAGAGCTTCCATGACCTTGATCACAGGTCTGCTCATCCCATGGAGTGTGGATCCGACCAACCCTTGGAGAGAGGTGACTTCTTTCTCACTGAGGACTCCTGGGTTCCCTAGGCGCTGGGTCCCTGAGCCTGCAGCACTCTTAAGTCCAGCCGTACCTCGTTTTATTGCGCTTCACGTTTTTGCACTTTGCAGTTACTGTGTTTTTTTACAAATTGAAGATTGTAGCAGCCCTGCATTGATCAAGTCCGCTGACACCGTTTTCCCAACAGCATTATTTTAAAATGAAAGTATGTCCACTGTTTTTTTAGACATAAGGCTATAGCGTGTTTAATACACTGCAGTACAGTAGCGGGAAACCAAAAGTCTGTGTGTGTTGTCTTATGGCGATATTTGCTTTCTTGTGCTGGGCTGGAACCAAACCCGCAGGGCCTCCGAGTTATTCTTGCAGAAGATTGAATGCTCCAGTTTGGGGAAAATAGTGGGGAAACCGAGAATTTGGTTGCTTTTGGATCTGAAAAATATTTTGTCATGCTGTTTCTATATTTACATGTGGTTTTCAAATATGCCTCCTAAAATATAGCATTAATTTCTTTTGTTCATAGTGCAAAAAAGCATCAAGTGTTTGGAAAGACTCAAACTTCTGATAAATAAGCTGTTTACTCTTCAGTTTGGTCTTACTGAGAAATTTTAACCTTGTTTTTTTTCAGGATTAACATGTGGAATTTTAGGCCTAAAGTGATAAGCTTGAGCTAGCTGTTCAAAATACTCAGTATATCCCTCTGTTAGGTCATTTCAGTAAAAGCCTTTTAAAAGCAGACAGTGTTTTTTAATGGCATTTTAGTATCACAAAGAAAAATTTTTTTATTTCATCTTTTATTTCAAAAACTCACATGAAGAACGTACTGTCTCATAGTGTGGGAAAACAGAACACTGTTGTTCTTTTCTTTGCATAAGACACATAGTTTGCCTCTGTGACTTGATAATATGCACGATTTTTATTATATTCTTCAAGCTGGAGTCAAGACCAGAGGCCCTCAATTCCCCGAGAGTGAACAGTGTGTATAAATCAGGCTTCAGATGCGACCTCTCGTCTGCCCCAGCAGAGCGGGCTTCCACACTCCTCCTCTGGCCTGTATCACTGCTCAGCAGGTAATTATGGAATAAATGTAAAATCTCTTCTCTTGCAGCATGAGTTCTCAAGATGTCCCTGCTGACTCTGAGTTGTCCATTGTGTGTTCTGGGGGCAGCGTGCTGTCCAGTGTGCCTCTCACACGAATGCAGAGTTGGTTTGAGCTCTGCATACGAGGGGGCTTTGCCCAACCGTGCAGCAAGACGCCTGTGAGAGCACACAGGTGAGGATAACCGCCATTAATATCAGTGATATCCCAGAGTGACGTCACTGAGGAATTTCGCCCATTGCTTCTTCTCATTTCCTGACCATAAGATCTAACTAGTGGCCAGATTTGCACACTTCTCAATAAGTGTGACTTGACCTGTTTCTGCAGGGAAAGCTCTGCTCTTGAGCGCCGTTTCTGCAGTTTTGGTCTCTTTTCCCCCCTCTGATGCCCTCATGCCACTAATTGCGATTGTTTTATCAAAGACACTGGATCTAGCGATGCACAGATTGGCAGGTCAATAAGAGTCAATTTTCAGTTAATCCTCATCTTACTTCCTAATAGCGCTTGACAATTTTGGATGCTTGATAGACATCCTCTGTTGCAGATTCACTTTTTATGACGTATGCTTGTGTTGAAGTCTGTTCATTATTTACGTTCACTGTGCTGGAATAGCTAGGTTATTAGTTTCGTTTTAAAAGTTTAAACAGTGATAAATATTAAAACTACTCTTTATTTTAAAAATGTAATAAATTTACTTTATATTTAGTAAATATTAACACAATTATTAACTATTAAAATTATTTAAAAATTTGAACTTTGGGGTCATGGATACATTTTGGGTATTGGGGAGACAACACAGCATAATTGCAGCAATAAACATCCGTGTGATGAATGTAACCGACACACAAATAGTTTGAGAACGTTCTAGGCGAGGTGTTGGCGCTGTTTCCTGAATATTACCTGAGTACTGCCCAGTGAGATTCTTCCAGGGCACGCACTTTAAGAAAACACCAGTTAGTAAGGACTTAAGGAGATTTCTGAGTCAATCATAATAGAAATTGTAAATTTGTGAGGTGGTGTGTATGAAACAGTCTCATCACTTTTCCTATTCAACCACGAAACCGTCAGCAGATCACCTGATAGCTGGGAAGCACGACCACGTACTTCACATTTGTTAGATCACGTTAACCCTCATGGCAGGCTGCGAAAGCCGACGTTATCACCGTTTATAGATAAGAACCCCCAGGACTCCTGGTGACCACAGGGCAGGGAAAAGCTGAGGCTCGCCTGCCCTGGGCATGCTGGCAGACTTCGGACTCCGGAGGGGAAGACACAGGGAGGAAGGTTGGATCTTAGGAGAGAAGTTGTGAGGTGTCCCTGGGCACGTCCTCCTCTGTGGCCTGAAGGGGGGACAGGAAAAGTAGGCTGGATCGCACTGCTCAAATGCAAACAGAAATACGCTCCAGGTGTGAGCTGAACCGTGGCTGTCCATCCAGCCCAAAGAGCAAACACCCTCTGAAAACCTGTGTTTCCTCTTAAAAGTGCATGCAATTTTGTTTTCTAGTGCATAATTTATCCTCCTGGTATTAATGTTAAGATATTTTAAATTACAATAGATTGAAATGGGAGCTTTTAGACTATGCCTGGTGCTCAGACCCGCCCAGTACATGCCTGTTACTTCCGGGATAAAGGTGTCCAGCTCTAGCTCGATTAGCCCCGAATATGTAATTCGGTGATTCTGCAGTAGGGTTTGAAAAGGTTAAAAAAAAAAAAAAAAGAAATCAATCCGACTTTCTCATTGATGTAATGGAGTGGTGTAGGCAGCTGACCAACTCGATCTGGGTGGCCTGGGACTTTCTGGTTTTAGCATGAATGTCTGAAGTCCTCGAGACGCCCCAGTCCAGAAAACCAGGATGGCAGGTGAGCCTAGCAGAGGGTGTGGGGAGAACCTCTCCTGCACAAGTAGCTTTAATTCTGCCGTGTGACGCTTCCTCCCGAGCTCAGCTCGGGGAGCAGGTAGTGGTCTTGTCTTCATTTTCCCAGGGCAGATGTGCCGGGAGGTTATTTTGAAAGGCAGGCAGTCCATGAAAGACACACAGACCCATGTGACGATAAGGTTTCGGCCTAATACAATGAATAAATAGCTCATTTTTGAATTGTATAAATATAGTTCATTCCAGGCAAAGCTGCCTCTCTCTCTCATGCTGTCAGGGCCTATTAAAATTTGGATTATCACTTGTCTGTGGCAGCTTTAACTCTTTCAGTTACTTCTTTCTAATATTTTAATGTTTAACATTCATAAATCCACAGCTCGTGTCTACTCATCACGGCTCCTGTCTTTCTTGAAGTCCCTGCCGCCCTATTTAGATTATTTTAGCAACTCTTCACACTTCTGCCCCCTCTGTCTGTCCCTGCATGGATGGAGGAGAAACTTGGATGTCAGAAGCCACCAGATGTTATGCCACCAGCAGGACCACATCCTTGGGCAGAAGTGTGGGGATTACACTCAACCCGCCAAGAGGTTTGAATGTCCCCACCCTCAGTCTCTTTCTGTCTCCATCTCATTTCCTCCCAAGAAATTAAACCTAGTTTTAGTTAAGAACTTGGAAGGGGTTAAAGTTCTTTTTTTCCCCAGAGTTGCCCCTATTTTTAAAATTTGGATCCAGCCATGGATTCAAGCAGTTAGCCAAGCTCTACTGTCTTTGCCGCCTCTCCAACTTCACAGGTGAAAACGTGAGGCTGTACTCAGAGGCGGGAGACCATTTGGTGATCTTTTTGGTAAATACAGCCACAAGAGGGGAAGAAAAGAACAATACCCAACAGATCCAACCCCTGAGTCCAAGCAGACAGTTTAACCCTCGGGTCATCGCGTTTGTATTCCACTTACTGGATTGTTAATAGATTTTCTTCATTTGTGTGAGACGTTGCAAATGATGTGTGGAGGCCGGCCGGTTCCTCCAGCGCCAGGACCAGAGGTCCACCTGTAAGGAGACGGCGTTAAAAGCTGCTGCAGTTGTTGTCTCCTGACAACATCCCAGCTGTAGACTAGCAATCGCAATCCTCGGGTGGCAGTTTTAATTATCGGCACCGGCGATACCATCAGCAAGTGTGTAATTACGTGTCAGTGTCCTGGCTGTTGGGTATGAAAAGTGGAACCAGTGAAATGATGATTGTGGAAGCGGTAGACTCATATTTAAACAATTCAAAATGTGTAACTGGCAGTGTCATTAAACAGAGACAGTCTGACCCCAGCTGTCACTTACTTTTCCTTATGCAGATTTGTTCGTGCTGTCTGTCAAAAGAGCTCCATGGGCTGAAATGGGACAGAAGAGGTGACATAATTCTCAGAGCAAAGAGGGCTGCTCTCCTTAGCTCCACAGAGGCGTTCTTTTAGCCTAAACAAATATGACGGCGAAACTGTAAATAAACCAAGACCATTACAGGAAACTCTATAGACTTTTGCTGACGAATACACAAAAGCAGAGTATCAACGGACATCCCGGCCTTAAAAACTGTGAGTCAAGCCTGCCCGATTACCAGGCACTTAAAGAATAAGCACTGTGATAATGAGAAGGGTTTATTTTTGAAGAAGAAAATGAGATGACCCTTTTAGTTGTAGACTAAAATTTTGAGTCCAAGATGAAAAAATAAATGGGAAGCTCATTTTGGAAAATGCTTGGTATCAACAAAGAGGAATGTGATTGGGTGAAATTACGACACAGATTTCAACTTCAGTCTGGCTTAGGTTATAAGCTGTTATGGCCTCAGATGCCTTGAATCCAGTTTAGAAAACTGAAATACGTACGCTAAATAAATGAAGGTTAAAAATAGACCTGAGTGGCTTTCTAAGAATGGTGTGTTAAAAGTAAGGAATAATCAAATTTCTGCCAATGTCATTACATAGTTCTGTAGCCTACCAACTTACACACTTCCGGGAGATGGGAGAAATGCACGTTTGCTCTCAAAAGCCTTCATTTACTGGTACTCGAAAGAAGAGCTGGGTAACCAAGGGTTAAGTCTGCATGCATGCAAAAACAAATGAAAGGAGAGTTTATAAACTGAACTGTGGAGGTTAAGTGCCAGGGTTAAACTAACACAATGAACTGTGAACACAAAGAAAAATGTTTCTTTAATTTTTAAAATGTTTGCATTTCTCACAATAAACTGAACTTGCAGTTGCATACAAACAACATTATTTCATACCCTGAAGACACTACAATTTAAAGCTTTTGGAGCTCAAACTGATTCTGGAAGCAATGCTACCACTACAGAGGGGCTGTGGCAATTGTGATCTTCTGAAGGGCATCCAATCACACTTCTAGTAGCACGTTTGCAAGCAAACGCGGGCTCCTGCACACACACAGGTAGGAGGCGTTTCAAACAGGGTCAACTTTGCATTTATTTCTAGTTTCAAAGGTAAAGTTACTGATTTCCTCACAGGCTAATGGAAGCCATATTAATTGCCATGGTACGTTCAGATTTGAAAGTAGTACATAGGCACATGTTAAACCCTCTAAGGATTAATTTGTATTTTATCAGCTGTGAAAAGGGTAATTTTTTACATATCTTGACTTAAGAGGTAGCCTTATTAGGCGTTCACTGGAAAACAAATTCTGCATATATTTTGTAGCAAGGTTTTAAACAAAATCATTTTTTTTCCTCCTCAAAAGTAGTAGAGTGCGACTAGGGAAGCAATTAGTATTTGTATCTTAGACAAACGCGGTTTTGGAGTTTTCTTGCTTATAAATATTTGTACGGCTGGTTAAAGGAAAGAATGATAGAAAATGACGTCCTGTTATATATTTTATCATAGTGGACACGGGGGTTTAAGGGGTTTCAGACCATGTTGTGCGCCTATTGTGTGGATTGTCAAGCTACAGTGACAATTCTGTGTTATTTTTTGGGAGAGAGCATCCCGGGTTGCTAACATTCTTGCTGGGGTGGCTGTGGAGCTGCAGGTGGAAGGCACGGTGTGTGGGATCCCACTGCTGGATCCCTTGGTTGCTGGTGGAGAAGCCTGTGGCCTCGGCCAGCGTTGGTGAATTCCTTCCTCTGCCTTCTGTGGGCATGGCTGGTGGGCTCGGGTTCTCATTATCTCAGGGAAGTGGGGTCATCTGAGAAGAGCCCGCTTTTCTTATGTGGAAGCAAGGGATAAAAACCGAAAAGTGTATCAACAAACCCATGTTTCTGATGACGTTTTCCTCTGGACAGAGGACTGGTTTCAATGGTGCTTATCGTATTTTCACCCCCAAAATATTAAGTGGCCCAGTTAAATCAAGGAACATGGTGAAAAAAAAAATTATTCTCTGCAACATGCTTCGTCGAATGGCTTGTCCTGTGTTATTTGAAAGGTCCCCAGAGAGATCACTCCCACAACTTCTTTTGGAAGTCTGTTCTGCAATCTAATAGATCGTATTGTCAAATGCTTTGTTAAACTTTTACCGGAAGAGGTGTATTGCGCTCGGCATTGGCGGTTCTTGAAATTCTATCAGGGAAGTGCAATCAAATTGGTCTCCCATGACTTGTTCCTTGGTTGACGTGGAATGGGTTCCCCTCTGCTTCTGGCATTTTCCAGGGAGGGGAGCCTCCCCTTCCTTTAAGCCTCCTATGGGCACCGTGTTCATCATCGGGAAGAGGTTGTCTCAGGGAGCACGGCCCGTGATTTCCTTTCAATTTTGACAAATCGTGCCCCATGAATTTAAACTTCCAGAGATGGAACGCGCCTACCCCTTCATGCTAGAAATCCCTAACTCGGGAAATTGTACACGTTCACTGGGGTTCAGCTTCCGTGCCGGGTGGTTTGGCCCACTTTTCCCTTTCAGATGACTTTGTGTGACTGAGCTATTTTAAATGATTCTCCCCTGCCTCTAGTTTGCTTCTGAACTGAAAAAGTTTTTATCTGCAAATAAACAGCTGATCCACCCCAGGAGTCTGCTGCGTCCTACACGCTCCCTTCCTCTGGAAGCTCCAATGGACTTTTGACTAATGAGGTGACCTTAAGAGAAGTTCTTGCCTGGATGTCCAGTGTGGCCGGCCGTGGCGATGACAAGTGTGAATTGCACACAAGGAAATGGCCTCACACAGTTGCTTCTGATGTCAGTGCTTGGCCAGTAAGCCTGTCCTGCTCAGGCTCAGGCCCCAAATAACCTCCATCACCATATATTAACGGGATTCAGGCCAAGTGTTAAGTGCCCATTATCACGTGTCACCACGCCATTAAGGGTTACGCAGTACTGATGATTTTAGGCATTGGTACTTGACTGTCCTCTGTCAGGAGAAGATAGGTTTAACATGAATGAATTTCAATTCTGCCTCTTTGAGGCAAATTCTTACCAATCTACAGAAAAGGGCATGTGACATATTTGACCCATGGGTTCCCTAGAATATTATTTTTCAATGAAAGATTTAAAGGAGAAACAAATGAAAAAGAAAGGGAAACAACCCAAAGAGTTCTTCTGTCAGCACTAGGCTTTCTCAAGAATCCAGGAGCTTCTAGACTCTTCATCCTCAACGTGTGGCCAGACCACCCAGCTTCCTCCTTCTCTCTCATTTCTACTTCCCGGTGTCCCCGGCCTCCACCTGTGCCCCCAGCTCCTCTGGGGCTCCGGTCCTGGCATCCTCGGGAACGTGGCTCTCCCTGAATGTGGCGCGCCAGGCTGGGGCAGGAGCCGGAAGGGTGTCTAGGAGCCCATCTGATGGGGTTCTGGAGGGAGCCTGCTTTACCCGCTGCCGCTGGAGGCCGTGTCCGAGGGAGACTGTTCAGGCGCCTCGTCAGCAGTTGTACCACCTTAAGTATTTTCCTCAGACTGGGAAGTTGCCGTAATTATAATGTTTTGTTCATTTCATTTCAGACCTTACTATTCTGTGGGAATGATAGTGAACCCCATTGGAGCATATTGAGGTTGTCATGATGAACTCTCCAGACTAGATGTCTTCATGGGGTCTGTTGACTTACCCCATGAATCGTATGAGGATTGCTAAGAGCACTGCATCAGACGAGTGTTGCCGGCGATGTCACCAGAATGTCATTGGGGATCTGAAATAATATTTCACCTGTGCCGACCAGTCAAGGCTCTCTGAGGCCCGTCAGCCAGGAGGGCGGCAATCTTGTCTCAGCAGCATTCTACCAGCCACAGACCTCCAGGGCTGAGAAAAGACATGCTTTTAACTGCTGAAATACTCCATCGACTTTTCCGATGAAAGCATGTCACTGCAAGGCACAGTTGTGTACAGGACAGCATGCGTTTCAAGTTACATATTCTCTTTTATTTCTGTATCAAACAAGATATCTAGTATCCAGTCTATTTAATTGATGGGATGAAGCTGGATTCATTTTGGGATGTCATCCTTCTTCATTACGCCTCGGGTTTTCCTCATCATGAGCTTCCTCAGAGGACAGAGACAAATACCTAGTTTTCACAAGGACGAGGTGTCAGTTGAATGCATTTTAAACGCTACCCTCAGCGATTGCAGTCAACATTTTAAATATGGAACAATTACACACTAAAACGACATGAGAAACATGCTTTCTAGAAAGATCGCTATTGCATCTCCATGGCAAGTGCAATATTTAGAGAGAAATGTTCTTTCCCTAGACTTTACCCATTTGTAAGCAAATAAAATAACTGTTAACCTAGAAATCACATCCTGGGTGTGTATCATCACCTAAGTATTGCTGGAAGTTTTCTTCCAAGTTGTGTGAGTCTTAGCTTCCTTAGTATTTTATAATTAATGACAGATTTGCAGTTTAATTTTTTTTCTGCTTACAAAGAAAACTCGGGCTTCTTCCAGAAAATTCTCAAAGTACAGAAAAGCAAGAAGCAGCAGCCCATGCCCTCAATTCTACCCGTTGAAGGCTGTCAAGTGAAGGGCTGTATTTTTGGCTAATGTGATAAGCTTTTAAAGTTTCAAAAACAATGTCTCGAACTAGTACGGTTTTTATTCTCTCATCTTAAGATATTTGTGACTTCATTTTAAAAGCTTTCCATATGATCGATGAAGTGCCCAGGATTGCTGGGAATACCTTAACTCATTCATCTTCAACATTTCCTGAAAAGCCTGAATTTAAGCTCTGTGTGAGTGCTGACACCATTTTTTATTTCATCAGGAATCTGTCTTTATTTAGCTTGCATCTGGGGCTGACATGACATATCAGGACCAGATGAAGTGGAGTGGAGGAGCCTGGGCCCAACCAGTGGAGCAAAGGTACCAAGCTACGGCTGGGTGGCATCGAGGTTGACAGCCCGGGGCCTCTATGATTGGTGTCTGGGCCACACAGAGGGAGCCGTGCACAGATTTTCACGCCAAAACGGGCCATGGTCACAGTCACCTAAGAGGTCTCTGTGTCTGCTTGAGGACCCCACACCTAAACCCTCTTGGATAGGGTTTACCACTTAATTGTGTGCATATTGGTTTCCAGGAAATTTGGAAGGAATTGTGACTGGCTCCGTTCAAAGGCATTGGTTTGTTTCTCAAGGATGTTTGCAGAAGTAACTTGGATGAAAAGGACTCCTTTAAAACTCCTTTGCAACCTCTCTCATCAGCCAACAGAAGTCCTTCTCATCAATTTTGGGACTTTTGCTAAATCTCAGAACCTGTCACCTGACACAAAAAAATCAAGCGCAGATGCAGGCTGTGCGTGAAGACGTCACACGTCCAGGAGAAACGTCGGAGGGGTCTCTGGGGCCCCCTGGGAGGTTTCTTCTGGGGGGTGAGTCACGGCCGTGGGAGTGACTGTGGGCTGCATGTCATTGCCTCCCAAGCACAGGCGTGTTCAATAACATCTGAGGTGTGCACACTTGGACTCAGGGTGATGCGTGGAGGAGAGACCAGTTCTGATGCACCATTTTCAGGGAGGTCGGGGACAGAGAGAAAGACCCAGAGCAGGAAATGTGGACCTTTTCTCATTTCAGGGGCAGGATTCTGCCCCATCTAGGGTCTCTAGCGTGGAGAGTGGGGTCAGGGATGCCAACCCCTGGTCACTGCAGTGGCTGTCCACGCTTTAGAGGGGCCACGGTGTGGCTGGAATCTGAGCGCAAGCTGCCAACTGTCAGTAAACCTGGGGGTAAGGAAGCAGGAACTGTCCCCACGCAGCTGCAGAGCACCCAGCAGGCCCTGACGTGGCACCACGTTTAGACCAGGGCATCAGGGAATGCAGGAGGGACAGGCTCGGAGCAGCAGGTGGAGGGGCTGCCACGACACTGAGGACGCAGTTGGACAGCGGGGCCCAGAGAAGGCGAAAGCCACTGGGGTTATTTAACCGGAAGAAAAGAAAGCTGGAAGCAAATGAAGAAGCAGCCCGGGTGCAAACAGAAGGTGTGTATGCGTGCGTGTGTGTGTGTGTATATGCTTGTATAAGCATGCATGCATGTGTGTGTGTGTTAAGGGATATTTCTTCATAGAAATAGGAATGATTTATTCAGAAAAGTTAAAAATAAACAACAAGGTCCTACTGTATAGCACAGGGAAGTATATTCAATATTTTGGGATAAACCGTAATGGAAAAGAATATTAAAAAGAATGAATATATACATATAACTGAGTCACTTTGCTGTACAGCAGAAATTAACACAACATTGTAAATCAACTATACTTCAATAAAAAAATTTTTAAAAAGTTAAATGCTGCTCTCACAATTTCTTCACACCCACGAAGGATATAAAGTTCTTCTAAAATAAGTGCGTAGTCAAAAGATGTCTACTGAAAATAACTCATGCGTTTTCCCCCCCTCAGCCTCGCGTTCTCCTTCCTCAGACCCTGACTCCCAGGTCCAAGCTCCTGATGCACAGCCGTGTTCATGACACGTGTCACACACTCGTACACTTTCCTCAGACCTTCTGGTCTGCTTCTCTGTGGTTCCCCACTTTAATTTTCTCAGAAGGGAAAATCAGTTCCACCGGGTGGAAACGAACCTCGCGTGGACCTCTAATGGCCTCAGTCAGAAGTCCCGTTCGGCACAAGTGATTTAGTTACTAACACGAGTTTCATTGTAAAGCTCTTGCCTGGTTCCAGTCTCTTGCCCAGCACTTCGATCAATAAGGTGTTATTTGCTTCTGCAACCTCGGCCAGCTGTTTCCTGGTTTTGAATTAGCTGTTGAATCAAACATTGGGTTGGCAGGCATCCACTTCTCTGTCTACCTTTGACTGGTGAGCGCTGAGTAGCCAGCAGCTCTGGGGGAATCTCTGTGTGTTTGGGGCAAGGTTTAGGATAAACCTCACTGATCTGTGTTCTTCATCTGACGCCCAAACTCTGATTCTTTTCACTTTCCCTCCCCTGTATCTTTCCTTCTCTGCGATGTCCCTCCTACGGCAGCTGCAGAAGGACAAACCATAACACAGGGTCTTCCGTCTTCAGTTGGAATGACCTCTGACAGCTCCCTCATGTCGCACTCTTCGCTTCACTGCGGCTGCTTACCGTGCTGTTTGGAGCATAGTTCTGGGAATATAATGTGCTCCAAGACCTGGGACAAGTTCTGCCATCAATATCCTGCCAGTTCCCCCAAATTTGGACCCTCTGGTTCAACTGTGTCCCCATCACCAGAGAGCAAATGCTGGCCTCCTAACACAGCCTCTTGAAATTCAATTTTGCACAAGTTCTCGGCCTAAATCAGCCTCAACTCATAGTTAGTGCTTGTTCTGCTAAGATGTAGTTTACTTTTCAATTTTTCAAGAACATAAATTTGATAACTGTCATGAAAGCCAACACCCTTTGTTATTTACAGTGAAGCTCTCCCCTACTTTGCTTAAGAAAGAAGTATACTTGTGTTTCTTGGTGGTTGTTGCTGTAAATCGAGCTGGGGATTAAAAAAAGCAGGTGCATTAACTATTGGGGTCACTGAAGTTTGTGGAATTGCAAAAGAAGCTGAAGTGAGAGACAGACCACTCACAAAGGACAGCATTTGGCCAAGATCCTTTTGGTTGCAAGTGACCGAATCCCGTGTTGCAACTCCCTACAGGAAAGTGGGAACTCAACAGGATTGGTCAAGTAATTTGGCTGGATCAGAGTTGAGCCTGTGTCCTTGGAGATCTACCTTGTCTGTCTTTTTCATCTCTGGGTTCTGTGTTCTTCTGTTTGGCTTCATTCCCCCCACCCCCCAAGTTAACAGAAAATATGGCCATTCACACCATGGTCAAGGACTAGTAGTTTTGGAGAGAAGAGAGCTAACATCTTAGAGACAGCTCTGACCGGCGTGGCTTGGGTACCACGACTAATCATAGGAACAGTTATAAGGGTGGGGGACATGGTGCTCTGATGTCCTGGGCTGTCAGGGTCCATGCCTGTGCTGGTGGGGAAAGGGTTAGCTCTGCTGGCACCCCATGGAATAGATCCTGCAAGAATGAGGAATTCTGTTCTCAAAAGAAGGAATCCCTTCTGGGTGACGGGGAAACTCCCTGGGCAATCAACTCTCCAGGCATCCAGGATTAGGAGAGATGCAGCCTTTTACCTCTGAAGATGTTGAGATGTGAGGAACACAGGGATTTCAAGTCTACCTGTTTCTTGTATTAAGTGGATATACTTAATAGCCCTCTATCTGAATATCATCTGTACCTTGGGACTTGGGTTAACACCTTTATTTACCTAAATTCTGAAGACACCTGGTTGCCTCGTACCACCTTTCACCTTGGCTAATGCCATCTATTCATTAGCCCCTCATTTGATCTAGTCAATGAATAATAAGATATGTTACATCACTCCTGAGAAAAGCATGGGATTTTTTCATTAAATATTAGGGCATGAAATTGTTACATCAGCCATTATAGGTTGAACATAATCCCAAGTAAACCCAACAGGTAAATCTCTCTGCCTTCTCAGGTTCACCCAATATTAACTCAATACCAAATCAAAGGATTACTTAGCAACGTTTGTGAGTATTTGGGGTTCATGACTATTCCCAGGACCCACTGCCTTCCGGGACCCACGCCTGTACATGTGGACACGTAAACACATGTACCTGTGTATCCATGTCCTGGTGAACTGCTAAATAGGTTTGACAATATTTATGTCTTCCTAACATTTTTTATTTCAAAACTCTGCCAGGCTATGATCTTTTTCTTCCTTTTTTACGGAAGAGAAGGGTTCCCTTTGCCCTGCCCGTGAGCTGGATTAATAGTTAATGAAGCCTGGGCAGGAGGGACAGAGTCTGTGGGGTGTGATCAGAGATGAGTCTTTTAAAACACAGCTAAACATGTGTCCTGGCTTAGCTGCCCGCCGGCTTCCTGCTGGGCCTCCTGCAGAGACCATGGTGTTAGAGCCCAGACTCCACTCCCACCCTGGGCTGCAGAGCTGAGCTGCTGCCTGGAGGGGGCGCCTCTCCAAGCTGGAGCCCTCTGCTGCTCAGATGGTGGTCCGGGCTCTGATCCTCAGGGCTTCACTCTCTTTCCATGAGAAGGAAGACTTGGGCTCACTGAAGGAGGTGGGTCGGAACGGGAAGCCATGAGAACAACTTCCTGGTGGCAAAGTCCCGGGAGGATCCTGGGCGGAGGGACCACTGGCGGTTAGAGGAGAATATTGATCTTCCAGGCAAGGAAACCCCATATCCTGCTAGCAAAGGGCATAGCGGCAGAAGCAGTGGGAAGGGGCCTTGAACCTGCAGTCTGAAATAGACTCAGTGTGGCTGTAGGCCTGGGGGGGGGGGGGGCGCTCCCAGCAGCTGTTGGGAGGGAGGTTTGGGGACTTGGTGCTCCCTCATTAGTGGATGCCTTGAGACATGGGCTCTGCAGAGGACGTGGGTCAGGTTTTAGGCAGCAGAGCCAGGAGAAGCAGGAGGTCTCCATTCCCTGTGTGAAGTTCAGACACAAAGGATGCCAGGCTGCCATCCTGCCACGAAGCTTACGGTGGAGAAAGATGCCAGGGCTACACAGAGGGTACGGCTTCTTTGGCTGAAAGTGAGCAAAACAGCTCTGGTCCCTGAAAGCGAAAAGGGAATTTCCTGGCAGGATCTGGAGGCCCCAGGGAACTGGTGGGAAGGCTGGAAGATGAGCCAGTCTCCTCCAAAACCTAGAAAACAAGAAGCCCAGGGCGTTCTCCCAGCAGGGGCGTCCGACATGATGGAGACACCTCTGTTCTCAGGAGAAAACTCCAGAGCCCCTATTTTCAGATTTCTGGGAGGGAGGAAGCAATGCTTCTAAAGGAAATCTGGGTGCTGCTGGGAAGGGCGTGGATGGTGGGCAGCCCCCAGCCCCGTGTCCACCCAGCGCCCCTGTGAAGTGATTTTCCTGCAGGTCCCTCTGGAAGGAGTACTTTTCTTGGAATCCTTTGTTATTGTATTTTTTCCCTTGCATTTGGCTTTGGACTTACAGTCGGGCGCCCTTAGATCCAGAGGCCCCGACTCCTCATGTGTTGCCCGGAACAAAGCCATCCCCCGTACAGAGCATGATGCTTCCAGCGTTTCCCAGGAGCTGCTTAGAGGCTCAGGGCAGCCCGTGATCTGCTGAGAGAGCACTGGTACAGTGCTCTGGTGCACTGGTACCAGTGCATGGCAGTAGCCATGACCCCAGAAGCCAGAGCGGTCAGCGTCAGCCTCTGGGTGGACTGACTTTCCAGTATCAATCCTACAGGCGGGACCCGTCTCTGGGGGTCGACTGCTACCCCTGGCCAGTTGGCATCATCATTTAGCATTGTGCAAAGGGCAAAGCGTGCCACGAGGAGCTGTGGGACTTTGGGAGGGCTTTTGCCTCTCTCTGTTTCTTCCTCAATAGCATGAACAGTCTCACAGGGGAAGAGCAGGTGCTGCGCTCTACCTGCTCATTTCCCACCAGCGCTGTGGATGGATGGATGGATTGGAGGAAGCAGAAGCCTAAGGACTTATCATGCAGCCTAGTCCCCCTGCAGAAGAAGAAATGAGAGACTTTGTTTACGAGCAAAACCAAACTCCAACCAGTGACGCAGCCATAGGACAATCAAAGGACATGTCTTGGGATCCAGATGAAAACACACAGGTACGATCTATCACGTCAACATTTCACATAAAGTACGTATGAAAGGATTTTGTGCCAACGCGTGGTGAAACAAGACAGACCTTAAATCACTGGCCTCTGTTTGAACCTGCAAATCTTTTTAATTTTAAAAGTATTTAAACTCGTAACGTTCATAAACGAAGTTATGACAGTTTGACAGAAGAGAGAAGTCGCCGAGCAGGACAAATACTTTCCTAATGGTTTTGCTTTTTTCATTCTTTTAAATATCAAGTAATAATATTTTTTAATGTTTTTGTAAACATGAGATGTTTTAATGCTTGAAAAATTGTGTCTCATAAATAAGCTTTATTGTCTGTCAAAAAGGATGAAAATATAACTTTACATTTCTGTTTTAAAGTAATTTTAGTGCCTATTAGCTATAAAGTAACAGTTATATATAATTTAGTGTATGTAGTCACTCGAAACAACTTGACATTTTCACACAAACAGAGAACTATAATAATAGTCTTGGGATTTCATTGGAAGTACGCACCACTACGGGATATTAAAATAACTTATGGTGCACTGTAATTCTTGTTTTGTATTTGTCCAAGTAGTTGTGAAGCAGGCTATAAAGTAGTAAAATGAAAACCCATGCTCCAACTCCAGCTCTGATGCGTTCTGAAGGTTAGGGTCGTCTTTTCTAAGCGTGATTAACCTCATTGACATTTCTGGGTGTCATCTTTGACTTTTTCTTTCTTAATATTTTCTGTTTCAATGGCCAATCCTATTTATCTTAGCTTATGATTTGAGACACGGTAATGACTTCTTTAAGATAAAAATGCTGATAGTGTGTAGTAGCGGTTCTGCTTATAATTGACCGAGAGTCAATTACTTGTTGCTTTTAAGGAGGTGCAGACATAGAAATTTTTGCTCTGAACAAAACAAACAAACCAAAGCAGAACTCTTAATAGTGATCTTACCTATTGTTTTAATTTGAGTATATAAATAAGGTTCAGTAGATCAGCACGGGGCTGAAAATGTTTAGCAAGCCGAAATGCAGTCGTGGGGTATGCCCATAAATGAAATAAGAGAACATTAAATCTTACTCTGCTAGTTTAAAGGACAGATAATTTGGATACAATCCATTTTAAAGTGTATCTCTGAGGAATCTGTGAGAGGAGTATTTTGTGACTATTGTAAACCAGCTGTAAGGACAATATTTAACCTACTTTAGAGAAGAAGCCATTTCCTGCATCATTTATAGAGCTGACATATAATTATGCTTGCCTCATTAAAGCATGCCCAACATTATCCTCTTTCTGGCAACGCACATCACCGTCTGCCCTTGAATAGAACGAAAAGGCATTTCTTTAAAATACTCCTTAATTGTACTTTTGCATTAATTTTCATTGGCCTTTTGCCCACTGCTAGGTCTCAGTATCATTTGGAGCTGAAACACAATAAATGAGAATTCTTCCACAATAACTAACCCTTTGCTTCAATATTATTCCTGAGAGAGAGGCCACGGAAAGAAATCATTTTTGTGCGGTTAAAGATGGGCGCCATTTATAATCTACATATTGCAATTAA
Source organism: Delphinus delphis (assembly GCF_949987515.2). NCBI lineage: Eukaryota > Metazoa > Chordata > Mammalia > Artiodactyla > Delphinidae > Delphinus > Delphinus delphis. The sequence goes on from NC_082698.1 coordinate 3,495,747, forward strand.
AACCACTCAAGGATTTGACTTCCGCTAATTTTAATTGAAGTGGTATGTGGGCAGGGATTAGGTGAACGTGCAGATGTGCACAAAAATTAATATGAACCTGGAGAAATGTCTTTTTTCCATAAAAGGACTGACCAAATGTTCACAGATGGAATTTGAGAGGACCCTTATTGAATAAACCAGTAGGGCTCACTTGGGCCATTTCTGTAGCAATTCCATATACTTTATGTTGGAAAAGACATGCCCCTTTCTTTTTCTTTATAAATTATTCTCATGCCTGATTAGTTAATGTCTTTAATTTGCATTAGCGCACCTAAATGAAAGTAAAAACAAATTAGTCCTATAAATGTACTTTACAGACGATGGTCTAAGGAGGTTGGCTAACAGATATTAATTAAGCATATTAACCACAGAAGTCTCTGGTGTCAACTGAGATCTTGGGGATACACGTAAAACAGAAAAGAGAGAAGAGGAAACCGATTTTGGAGTTGCATAGAACTTTTCAAGTGTAAGAAATTATGAAGAGTTTGGGACTGTGAGGTAAAAAAAAACTCTGAAAAAATACATGTATTTCTTTCTGGTATTTCTGAAGATTAGTGCAGTGGCCGTCTCAGAACAGGTGTGCAATAAAACATTCTGAATAAACAAAGAAAGATGAATTTATATCTTACATTTTTAATTTTAACTCAAATGTTTCAATACTTCTAAATAAATAATAAAGCAATGATACCCAAGCTCGAAAGTACACCGCCTTAAATTTCAATAATAACTTATAATTCTCAAGCATGATATCTGATTCTCCGCAGCATTCCACATAAAGAAAAGAGGAAAAAACGGAAAATTAAAATAAAATCCCACAATAGTCAATGTGAAAGGATCTTAATTCTTAAAGTGGGTCTGATAAAAATTTTGAAGATAGGGAAATACAACATCAAATAGAAGCTTAATAAAGATTATTATTAATAGCTTTCTGTAGGGAGATGCACTTTGATATCTGCCCTTCCTTACTGCCTGTAATTCATTCATAAAGCAGATGAAACGTTCACTGCAGAGGGGAGCCCTTTGTCTGGATAAATCCCTGGGCTCAGCACTTGGAAGTGTACCAGGCTCTGGATGGAGGCTTTAAGATCTGCCCTTTCCTGCTGTCAGAAGAGCCTCCTGCCTTTGCCACTTGAAGAATCCATCAGCCTGGAAGCAGCTAGCTTTACCTTGAAGAGAGAATCTGCCTAGTACCTATAATTCTTCAAAAGGCGTTTTCTTGGAAGGCGTCCCCTGGTCACCGAGTCGCTGTCGCGGGCCTGGGAGGGGGAGATGGCTGTGGTCACATTTCAGTAACTTAAGACTTTGGGAGGAGAAACTAGGCTAAACTTTCTGGTTCCCTGGTCAATGCTCAGGCTACTGGACTAATTAACTTATCTGTTAAAGATGACATTTTCTCACCCCCAAATACAGGTGGTTCTGATAAATCTAGATATACTTGGCATAATTATGAAGAGTTTCAAATATCTCTTTTATGAATTTCACAACTCTCCCAAATTCTCCAGTTGAAATATTATTAACTTAGGCACAGGGGTCTGAGTTGGTAGATTTGACGTTGGCAAAGATGATGAATTGAATTCCGAAGGGATCGCGGAAGTCAGCAAAATCCAAAAACGGTTCATTTCTACCCATATATTTTACTAATTGGATGAATGTTTTAATTTGATTTTTTTCCCTGAAATTCTATCATGTAAAAGTGAGGAGCTGATGGAGATTCTCTTGATTTTCCTGCCGTCTGCGTCGTTCTCGCTTCATAACTCCAGGAAATGAGCAAACCAAATTCTTCCAGGCAAATAAGTGGGCTCCGGTTCTGGGTCAGGGAACCTGGGAGATTGACAGTAAACTCTGGGCATTACTACATCCAACTCAGTCATCTCATAGGAGCTGTGGTCCTTGGCGCTTTCCTCTGCAGGGGCGCACCTGGTCAATGATGTCACGTCGTGTGTTCGCAACTCTGGAGCTGGGACATTATCCCTCTCCCTCTCTCTCTCTCTCTCTCTCTCTCTCTCTCTCTCTCTCTCTCTCTCTCTCTCGATAACCTCAATTCTGAATGAGAGTAATAAGAGTGATAACTTTTAATCCACTTCTGTTCATATAAATAATCACAGCATTTGCAAACTTCAGCTGTTGTATTGATGACAACTTATGTGCAATCCCTCTCCTTATCCACTACAACAGGCTACTGTGGCCTCAGGTAGGTCATAGAGACAGGTCATTGGGGGTCAGCGAAGGCCAATCAGAGATCCGGAAAAGTCCCCCACCTCGTTTCTAGTTCTCACCCCAATTCTGCAAGGGAGGTAGTGTCGCTACTTCTCAGAATATCGAAGGGCAGAAAAGTCCCCTTTCTGTGACTAATTTAATATGTTCCCCATTGTGTCCTATTTAAAAATCCAGACAAAGCAGTTCTGAGATTTAGCCCCAGCTCGTAATGCACTTGTGCATTTTCTTCTCTCAGGAAAGAGGAGGATCAGACAGGCATGTACCATTCTACTCTCCTCCTCGGTGGCTGAAATCTTAGAGTTAAATTTATTGCTCTATGACAGCATGATAGTGACAGTAAGCTAGGTAACAAAGAGCCCCCAAATCTCAGAGGCTTAAAGCAACTAAGGTGTATTTCTTGCTCATGTTATATGCCTCTGGAAGGCTGGCCGGGACGGCCGCTGACACACAGCTCTGATCTGGGACATGGCCGGCCCTCCGCTTGTGGGAGAGGGAAAGAGAGAGCTTGGTGGAACAGACACTCACTCTTAAAGCTTTTGTTGGAAGTGACACGTCACTTCTGCTACTATTTCATTGGCAAAGCAAGTCATGTGGCCACACATAATGTCAAGGGGAGGAGACCATGTGTCTGGAAGGGGAACCAGCAGGAGTGTTTGTGAGCAGAATGATGTCTGTGACAGGTAGGGAGCTTCTGACTCCATCTTCCTGGTATAAGGGGCTTTCCCTCTCACTAAGCTTCTGACGTCTACTTTGAATATTTAATTTAAATGTTCTATTTTATTTGGGGTCTGATGTTACAGTTTTCTTTCAATATTCTGAAACTCTATGCTATATAAATTATTAAATATTAGTAATTATGATAATTAGATTAAACCTTTTACTCATTCACTCGTTCATTCATTCATTCCAGTCTCATCTCAGGATATCCCTTCCCTCATTTCTATAAGTGATTGTCCCCTAATTTTTGTATCTTACTCACAATTTTATCTCCTAAGGCTGTTAGGGTTTTATTTTGGTTTTCTGGGCTTGGTAGGGTGGAGGGTCTTCTGGTCACATAGTTACTGACCAAGGGAAAAGAGGGAGGGATGTCCAGGCTGGGGCACAACACCTGGGCTGGGAAAGTGAGGGGTGGAGAGCTGGGAAGGCGTGCAAAGGGCAAGGATCCAGAGGTGCAGCGGAGGGCAGCTCCACGCAGGGGGCGAATGTGTGCTCCGCAAACAGCCAACTCTTAGACTTGTAGCATTCTGTGAGGTCTTGCAAAACTCTGTGACCCCGTTCAGGAGATTGGAGCAGGAGAAGACAGTGGCAGCTGGGTAGCTAATTGTAGCACTTCGTTTTCTCTTTAGAGCATCTTCCAGTAACGCACCCCAGTGCTTTGCAGTAATGCAGTCTGTACTGGAAAAACTGTTTGCATTTTTTCTCTCTCCCTCTTTGTTTCCTTCTCCGAGTAGGTTATAAGCAACTTGAGGGCAGACACCTCACCCTACTGCTATCCTAGTGGCAACCAACTGGCAGTCTGTCTTGCGACTGGCACCCCAAACCTGTTGAATAAACACCATTTTTCCTTGATCCTGTATGTTTACATTTTTTTTTTTTTTCCCGGTTCGCGGGCCTCTCACTGCTGTGGCCTCTCCCGTTGTGGAGCACAGGCTCCGGACGCGCAGGCTCAGCGGCCATGGCTCACGGGCCCAGCCGCTCCGCGGCAGGTGGGATCTTCCCGGACCGGGGCACGAACCCGTGTCCCCTGCATCGGCAGGCGGACTCTTAACCACTGCGCCACCAGGGAAGCCCTGTTTACTTTTATCTCAATGCAAATGTGCCAAGCTTACTTGTCAGAGTTATGACACCAATTATTACAGACGTGCACCATCCATGAGCAATATATCCATCATGTGAGTCCTGGCTAAGTGGGCGCTTCCCTGCCCTGCAGGGAAGCTCAGGGACGAAACACTGCTTTGCCAAAAACTCAGAGTCCTCCCCTGTCTTTTCTTTGAAAGGCTGCCAACTTGTTTATGTTTCCCAGGACTCTGTTTAGGTTAGGAATATTTGGAAACTTGATAACAAAAAATGGTCACAAAAATGAGATTTTTTGTTTTCTATATATAAAAGTACACCATGTTCGTTGTAAAACTTCTGCAAGTCAAAGGGAAGACATGGCCCCCTATGTTTATAGTCTCTCTTCAATGCATGGGTGGTCATTACTTTACCAACTTGGAATTCTGTTGTTTTGTTTTGTTACCTATGATTCACAGTTGACAATAGATTGTGACTATCTCCCATGTGAACAAATTTTCTTAACATAAGTCTAAAAGACAGAATAGATGCTAGTCTATCAGAGAGAAGAGGCAAAATTCATTTAACCAGCCCCAGTTGGACATTTAGGTCGTTTAAAACTTTTACCATTATAAATATCATTGTGATGAACGACAAGGCACAAAATTATTTGCAATTGCCTTTGCAGGTTCCCTTAGGAAGAGTTCTTAGAAGTGGAATCCCGTGGTCAAAGGTTGTGCCCAATTTAAAACATTTTATAAAATTGCATTTCAGAAAGATTGCATATAAAATAACACTCATAGGTCATGCATGAAAGTACCCATTTCCCCAAATTCTCACCCACACTGGGCATTTTGTGTTCTTTAATTTTTGTAGATTTGATGCCATAGAACTGATGCTTTGTTGTTCTTTTAATTTGCGTTTCTCTGATTACAAGAGGTAGAACTTTTTATTACCACACACTACTGGCTCTCTGGTGTTCTTCTCTTGTGAATTGTTTGATTCTGGCCTTGGTCTATTTACCTAATGGGGTGTTTATTTTTTTTCTTATTAATTTGTAAAAGTCTTTTATAGATTAATGATATACTCTTATCATATATCTTTTGAGTGGTTTCAGGTGGTTTATCATTCACTTTTTGCTTGTATATAAAATTGGTGTGTTTAAAACTATCACTGTTTTATAGCATTCTTTTGCTTATGTGTCCATTTACACTATCGTTCCTCCCCTAAGTTGAAGTATTTTCTACATTTTCATCTTCTTTTGTGGTTTATTTTGGTATTTTACTTTAAAAAATCCATCAGGAATTAATTGTAATGTTTTCTGAGATGGAGGATTTGACTTAAAATTTTTTCTAATTAGTCATTTAAACTTAAGTCATTTATTAAGACTTTAACCTCTGCTTTGAAGTGCACCTTCATCATGATAAATTCCTATACACGTGTGGGTAAAGTTTTATTTTTTGCCCTTTCATCAGTCTATTCTCTTGCCAGTGCCTCACTGTTTTAACTATTGTAGCTTTGGAGTTCATTTTATCAAGTCCCTTTCATTCTATCCCAAACATTTTCTGATTGTTCTTCTTTATTTATTTCCTAGATAAATTTTAGAATCATCTTATGAGGGGAAAAAATCCCATTTGGAGTACAAATGGAATTAAATTAAATTTATAAGTTAGTTTGGGAAGACTGGACATATTGTCATATTTATGTTATTAATTTTTCTATTTAAATCAACATGATAAGACTTTTAAGCCTTTTTGTTTGGGGCTCAATCGATTTTGCTGTTGACTTTAAACATTTTTATTAAAATCATTCTTTGGTATTCTATATTTTTTGTTTCTGTTGTGAATGCACTCCTTTTTACTATATTCTCTATCTTTTTATTGCTCCTGTACAGGAAACAATATAAATTTTCTATACCTATTTCTATCTCACTGTCTATGACTTATCTAGTTAGTTGTAATAGTGATACAGCTCATTACGTCCTCTTCTAATGCAGACAATCTGTGAATAATATTTTTGTCTTACTCTTCCAAAATTTATTCATTTTTTTATGAACTTACTGAATTGACTAGAATGGCATCAATGTTTCTGATTTTTAAAAAATGTATCTTTATGATTTAATCACAAAGTATGTTAATGTGTATTTTTAGTATGCCAAGGAAATATCCTTTTATTTCTGTTTTATCCATACATTTTTAAAGTCATTTTATCTTTTGATCTACTGATATGATTAATTATATTACCAGTTTTCTGGAATTAAAACATCCTTGCCCTCCTGGAATAAGTACTATTTGATCATTTCTACAATATGTTTATTTTTTTCATTTCATTTAGATTTTTAAAGCTATTTTCATAGGTTTCTATATAGAACGGTCTCTTACTATCTTGCAAAGCCCTATTTGCTGTTGTCTCCATTCTCCTTCCAAAAGTAATGTGTTTGCGTTTTCTCTATTTTATTGGTGCTTTATACTTTTAATTTTTGTTATTAAATTAGAACAAGTAAGAAATCTAAAATTATCAGAAGAAAGAGTTAGTAGTTTTCCCTACTCCTACTCCATCCTCTACTCCCACCTTAGGTAATCAGATAATCAATATCATTTCATGGTGGTACAGTTTGCATCCTTGTCTAACTTTGAATATACCTCTCCACCTATCCATAATACACATTACGTACATCTTGATTTTGACTTTTTTTCTTATAGAGATGAGATTATGCTGTAACTTTATGTTTGTAAGCTAATGATGTGTCATGAATATCCCCGGGCTAATAAATAATGCAAAACACATTCTTTAAAAGAATGATTTAATATTCCGTGTGTTTTGTCCTATAGGAAAGTTTATTTAAGCCTGTCTCTACTGGTGAGCATCAGGTTGTTTCCAGGTTTTAAATGTTTTTCAAACAAAGCCCCACAGTTATATGGATGAATATACATGCTGGAATGTTTATTTTATAGGGCAAAGTTCCAGAAGTAAAATTGCCTGGTTAAAAGGAAATGTGAATTTAGTATTTGATAGATAATACTAGATTATTTTCTGAAAGTTTGCAATGATTCATTCCCCCATTAGCCTTGTAGGAGAATGTCCCTTTCCAACGTCTTTGCCAGCACCAAGTGTTACCAATAGTCATGATTTGTGCCAGAGTGGGGAGTGAGGACTAGGATCGCCTCATTGCTTCAATTTACATGACCTTGACCACACATTTACTATTTATCTGAATTTTCTCTTCTGCTCATTGTTGACCCAGATGTTTGTCCATTTCTCTATTTGTTCTTCACTCTTCTACTTACAAATTTGTGGAAAATTTTAGTATCTCGGGGATATTGATGTCTGTCACCATGTCTGTCTGTCTGTCACATGGGTGGTAGAAGAGGTGAATCATCTGTATTTTTATTTTGTGGGTGGTATTATAGGGCATGCTGTTTTAAAAAACATTTCAAGGTGAAATTTGTCCCTCCTTTCCTTTACTGCATCTAGGTTTGTGGTTTTACTTGGGAAAGTTTTTCCAACCTCACTGCTATACACATATTGTCTTAAAATGTAGTGTAACCTTTGATACTTTGATTCCTTAACAAATGAAACTGGCCAACCTGACTGACCCCCCTCATATCATTTTTAATTAAATTTCAGATGAATTACAATTAAAAAACCATAGTTTTAATAGTGAGCTAGATGTTGGACTTACCATATAAATTTGTATGTGTTCTAATTCACTGATATCTGGTTTATCTAGTACACTGGGTATTGGCTCCTATTTCTTCTGGTTTCTAAGTTAAAGGCTTAATCATTAGTTTTTAGTAATTTCTGTTTAATAATTAAACTATTAGGCTATGAATTGCTCTTGGTCTTGTTTCACAAATGAAAAATAACTTGGCTAGGTCATATATTTAGGTCACAACTCTCTCCCCCTCTGACACCTGTAGATGCTTCCTGGTCTGGCATTTCACGTTCCAAAGGATGGATCTGAGGCCATTTCTCACTGTTCTCCTGTGCAGATAAACTCTGGGTTATCTCGCTGTCAGCAGGATGTTCTTTCTCCCTCTTCCTTGAAGTTTTTCATCACTTGCTAGAGAATATATAAATATGCCTTTCATCTATGGTTTTTACATGAAAAGCTGTGAACTTTCTCAATCAGCAAATCCATATCCTTTTGGTTGTGTTGTTTCACTTCTAGAAAGTAACGTAGTTGATAATTGCTTCTGTTCTTTGTAGGTTGGGAGGGGTGGGGGACAAGAGATCTCTTCTAGACTACCAGTGTGTGTGTGTGTGTGTGTGTGTGTGTGTTTAGACTGTTTTCTGCTCTCATTTCTCATGTTCTTTTTCAAAATTATTATTTTCCTTTCTTTGTCCTTTTCCTCTCTGTTGAAAAGAGAATCTCAAATTTGTATGCCATATTAATGGTTACATCTTCTGTTGTTCACAGTCTGTAGCATGGATTTGAATCCTGTTGTTGTATTTTTAATCTTTTTAGTCTCTGTTTCTTTACTGATTTCTCTCTCTCTGTTCATCTCTTCCTTTCATCTTCTTGTTTTCTAGTTTCTCTTCTTTTTTTTTAACATCTTTATTGGAGTGTAATTGCTTTACAATGGTGTGTTAGTTTCTGCTTTATAACAAAGTGAATCAGTTATACATATACACATGTTCCCATATCTCTTCCCTCCTGCGTCTCCCTCCCTCCCACCCTCCCTATCCCAACCCTCTAGGTGGTCACAAAGCACCAAGCTGATCTCCCTGTGCTATGCGGCTGCTTCCCACTAGCTATCTATTTTACGTTTGGTAGTGTATATATGGCCATGCCTCTCTCTCTCTTTGTCACAGCTTACCCTTCACCCTCCCCACATCCTCAAGTCCATGCTCTAGTAGGTCTGTGTCTTTATTCCCATCTTACCCCTAGGTTCTTCATGACCTTTTTTTTCTTTTTCTTAGATTCCATATATACGTGTTAGCATAGGGTATTTGTTTTTCTTTTGATTGCCTGTCCTTTCTCATTGAAGATGGTGTTTAAGCTCTTTGAGTATGCTAAATAGTTCCAGGAGTTTACTTCTGATGTTGGTTTCAGTTTACACCCAGCGTGTTCTTTCTCTGAGTTGAGAACAACATTCACGTTGTCTTACTGTGTTGTCCTTTTGAAGTTGCCTCATGCTGTATTTTTTCCTTTTTATTCATTCTTGAAATAAAGATAAAACAAAAGAAAAAAAGAGCTTTGGATCTCAATGTTTTGGCTACCTTGAGAAGTGAGCAGAGACAGATAACTTTCTCCACCGGTGGGGGGAGGGGTCTGAGCCCGGGGTCTGGCTTGGTTGTTTTCTATTGTAGACGGCATCTAGTGTACTTTTGCCCTCTTGCCCTATCACCGTCTCCTTGCCTGGAATGCAGAACAGACACAGCGCATGGGGACCCGGCTCCCAGTTTGCATTGCTGCTCACACTCTTCCTGCTCCGCCCCCTGGGTTTTACCTACCAGGGTAACATGTGCACCCCAAGCTCCCACACTCTCTGTCCTGCCATTTTCTGGGAATTCCCGTCTTTTAATTTCTATTGAAGAGCTGCCTGGCTTCTGGCTGGGGTCCTGAGTGGGCTCTTCCTCTCCTTTGTGCAGCTGGTCCCCCTTGAATCACAGCCTGAGTTGGTCATGGGGCTTAACCTGAAAGAGTTGGTTTTGATCGTTTATTTTTTAAACAGTGCTCCATTAGCATCACACTTTGTGGAGATTTGGCCCAGATTCTGCCATTAAGCTCTTAATCAATCTTAACTTTCAGTAACAGTGTCATGATTTTAGTATATTTTTAAATCACCTTGTAAGTATCTTCATAGGTATAAATCATTTATTTAAGAAATATTTTTTGAGAACTCATCATGTACTAGCTTATAGGAATAATATCTTTCCAAGACAGGGTTAACGATGGATACAGGCTATATTGGGGTTGCTAGGTAGGCACCATTTTAAATCAGAAGAATAAAATAGTGGTATATTTAAAATACTTAGAACATGAGCTGCTATTGTATGGTAGGTACAAAATATTCTTTTCTTCTCTCCTACCCCAGTTTTTTTTTTTTTTTTTTTGTCTTAATATGAGGAAGACAGACTCTGCATTCTTTTTGCAATCTCATAACCAGAGAGGTGGAAGGAAATGCAATGCTTTGTGGGAAGACATCAGCACTGGAGAATGTGGAGTGTCCAGGGTATGTGTTCTGATTCGAACAGCTGGTGATTCCATCTATAGGAGAAAACCCTTGATGTGACCACACTAAATAGATCAGTAAATCTGAAATCTTCATGAAAAATAACAATAATCTTCTTTTTCTTTAGGTAAAAGGGAGAGAATAAACCAAAGGATTCTAGGGGTTTTTTAAATCGATTTTTTATTGAAGTATAGTTGAATTACAAGGTTCTAGGTTTTAACATCAAAAAATTTCAAGACAACAAAACCCAGAGTTAGTTTAGTCTAAATAACCAATCTGTATACCAAGTGCTGGGAATAGAAAAGTAAGTAGGCCAATTGTCGGCTGAAATACGATAAGAGAATCCATGTTTTAAAAGATATGGAGTTATAGTTCTTAAAGGTAGCAGTTAGATAAAGTAAAGGATGGAAGCAAGACCAGTTCCCTTTGGGATTTCCGATGACAGTGTAACAGATGACTCCAGATGACAGTGTAAGAGGAGGGATGGAAAGAAATTATATTAACAAACTGTTGTTGATGGTTATAATAAGATTTAAGCAACCAAATAACCGAAGCTGAAAGCCTAACATATTTTTCAAGATGATTTAGAAGGATGCTAACGTGGAGGATGTCAAAAGCTGCAATTATGTCTGAACTCATTTTAGGAATGGATTCCTGGCATTGGCTGCACGCCGTGTGTTATCACATCCTGATGAGGGCATTTTAGTGCATGACCAAAATTGGAGTAAACTCTTCAAAACCCATTATTGTCATCTAGATGCATTTCCTCCATGTTGCTATCACCAGTTTGAATTAGATTAGCATTTTTTTTATAATGGGGATTAGCAGTTTTTAAAAATCCAATATACTTAAAAGGAACTATTTTTAGAGAGCTTGTAATTGTCTGTAGGATAGATGTGTTTGTCACTTCACATAACAGCACAAAGTAACAGAAAATATTTAGAAAGCTTAAAACATTTTATTATTTTGTTTGTTTGTTTGTGTTTTGTGGTATGGGGGCCTCTCACTGTTGTGGCCTCTCCCGTTGTGGAGCACAGGCTCTGGACGCGCAGGCTCAGCGGCCATGGCTCACGGGCCCAGCCGCTCCGCGGCAGGTGGGATCCTCCCGGACAGGGGCACGAACCCGTGTCCCCTGCATCGGCAGGCGGACTCTCAACCACTGCGCCACCAGGGAAGCCCTTAAAACATTTTAATCTTAGATATTAAGATTCAAAGATAAAAATGTTGAATCCTACTTTCTGGCTAATGACGTTTCCTTTTTAAGGTGGCTGTAGATGTGTATTAAATCCATAACTACAAGAAAGGCACATAAATCTTGCATTCTATATGGACCTTCAATGAAAGCTGGGAAGGTTCTTTTGTTCTTAAACTAGAAGTGTTGCCTTTGCTGTTTGCTGAATCTTTGTTGTCATCAGCCTTGAAAATGATGGGAACTGTGAATTTCTAATATATTCTGAGGCTTTATGAAACTGTTTTAATTTATGAAATTAAGTTTCTCTTAAATTCAATCTTCTAACCACGTCGTTGTTGAAAATCAATGTGTGGCCTCGGGTTTCTCATCCTCAGCACCATCAGCATTCTGGACCAGATGCCTGTGGTTGGGGATCTGTGTCGTGGGCTGTTGAACAGCATCCCTGGCTGCTACCCACTGGATGCCAGTAGCAACACTCCATTGCCCTCACCCAAGCGCAAGAACGAAAATGTCAACAGACATTGCCAGGTGTCCCCAGCAGGACGATGTCACCCCTGGTTGAGAGCCACTGGGTTAACTCGTTGAGTTTGCCGTGGAATTCACATTCACAGACAAGTGCATGAGCCCACCTTGTCTCCCGCAGGAGCCCAGACAGTGCCCGAGTGCATATGCTCTCACTGTGTCCAGCACCTTTTCTGACACTCTTGGCTAATCTCAGTGTTTACCTGCGTCACTAATTTTCTTTCACTTTGTGATAATTTTTTTGTGAGTTTTACTTGATATAATTTCCAATTTATACAGGAGTGGGAAAGATACAATGAACTCCCATTTACCCAGTTACCAATAGCCAATGTTTTTCCCCTTTGGATTTCTCTTTCATTTCACACAAGCATATACACACACACACATATACATATACGTACATATATACATGTATATAACGTATAAAATTATGTTTCCCAAATGAATTGATAGTAAGTGGCGTGCCACGTGCTCCCTCTGCTCCTAAATATTTTAACATAAATTCCTTAAGAACAAGAAGATTCTGTGACACAATCGCAATCTAAGTACTAGAATGAGTAACTTTAACACGGTGCATAATCCGTTCTGAAACTCTATCCACTGTCCTCCTACTACACTTTGGAGTCACACCTCACTTCCCAGAGATGGTCCAAAGTCTTGACTTTCACCTGGCTGTTTCCTCCGTTTTCTTTGTCTTCTTGACCTTGACATTTTTGAAGTGTATAGACCGGCTATTTTGTAGAAAGTCTCTCAATTTGAGTCTGTCTGATGTTTTCTCTTGCTTAAATTCACAGTTTGCATTTTTGGCAGGAACACTGAAGAAGTGATGCAGTGTCCTTCTCGGTGTATCGTATCAGGAGGCACATGAGGTCACTTTGTGTCAATATGGACGTTGGCTTCCATCACTCGGTGAGGGTGGTGTCTGCGAGATTTCTCCATTTTAAATTTACTATTTTCCTGGTGGTAATAAATAATTTGGGGGAAGATACTTGGAGACGATGTCTTTATTATCTTCCTTATCAAAATTTCATCCATTAGTTTTTGCCTCCATTGAGGATTCATGCCTTAACCAACTATTACAATGATAGTGGCACTGTTACAATGATAGCGGCAAAACGGAGATTTTATGACACTTCTACTGGGCAATTGGCAGTGAGGAAAAGCTGTTCTTTCTCTCCATTTATTTATTCATTCATTTATATCAGTACAGACTTAAAAATTCTTATTTTATGCAATGGATTTTAATCTGTTCCCATCACTATTCTGTGGCTCAAATCGTCCTGGATTTGGCCAGTGGGATTCGCCGCCCCCCCAGCCCCCCACCAAGCTGCCTCTGGATTATATCAACACACCTCCATCGTTTTCTAAACAATGTTTTAAAAAATGTGTTCTAAGCTCATCTTTCCTTGCTCCAGGCGTGGAATCATCCACTTCTTCAAAGAGCCCTGGTTTCTTTTAGTGGGGAGAATATTTAAAACTCCCCATCTGGGTGTTTGGTGTGGTAACTGGTAATTTAAAGTATACTCAAGCAAGAACTTGGGGATGACTCTAATATAAATCATCAGAAAGAAAATATAAGATTCAATGAACGAGGGAGGGGAGGCATTCTGGAAGTTAGTTATCTCTTGAATTTGCCTGATGAATTGCCTCATGCAAATTCATTCCCTTCAGAGCTTCATTTGCAAGTGCACACAATCTGGAAAAGTTGGTTGTGCCCTGTTTCTATCATGAGATGACTTGGAGAGAGCTTTACCAGGGAGCTTCCGCTCCGTGGTGCTTGGAAAGGCATCACACTGGACCCACCCTCTATGCTGCTGAAAGGAGGATCCCAGGGCAGGCAGCAGGAATGACAAAGTGCAGGGGCAGCCTGAGCCTCCGCCCCCGGCCTGGAGCCCCTTGAACTTGGCGTGGTGATTGACTTCTTTGGAGGCTCAGAGCGTGGAGGGGAGGGGCCCAGCAGGAGGGCGCCTCACTAACTGCATTACAATTGCATGAGATGTTGCAAGGTTTCCTATGAACTCGTGGCTTCAGAACACAGGCTGGTGAGCTTCGGGCACAGTTGGCAGCAGGAGAGGAAGAAACGACCGTCATCTGAAGAGTCAGCACGATGGCGAAGCCAGAGCGTGTGCACTTGGACCGGCATTCCGACTTCTGGCTGAGGTGTGCGCTCTGCAAAAGAATTGCGTTGGGTAAAACGTGGGCAGGTTCCAGGAGGTATCTTCTCCCTCTTTTGTCTGGTTTTGATAGCAATAATTTGGGAAGCTGACAAGCAGTTTGATTTTGTTCTGAATATTTGGGCCAGGACCCTAAGCCATTTCTTTCTTCTAAGTAATTTGAACTTGGACCAATCAGGTAGTTCATCAAGATAATTTATCAAGCTAGAAATACGAAGTTTTTAAACTGCCTTTTGATCTGATTATTAGACCAACTATTACAATGGTTGAACTAGTAGATAGTTGTCTCTTTGGGTACTGGGTCCCCTTGTCACAATACCTTCTTAGTCATTTCAGACTACACTCACATTGGCCCTTGTAACTGGCAGTCCTGGAGTTTCTGAATAAGAATTTAATTCACTTTGGCTAATGACCACAAAACTTTTCTCTAAGTCAGAGAAATTTTCCTGTTACATCTCTATACAAATATATACAGACAAACCCTCTTGGGCCCCCTGGGAGAAGGGCTCAATTTTAGGGTGCACACAGCAATGTGTCGGCCCTTCCTACAAGCTAGAGGGACACTTGCAAGACCTTTGGCTACACTCCAAGGAAAAGTCCAGAATAGCTGATCTCCTTAGACCCAAATGAATTTCTCATCTTCCTTGAACATTTACTGTATACCTTGAGAAATTATTTGGATGCCAACAAATGTGCATAGTGACTGTGATATATTTAACAGTGGATCTAAGTTAGCTTAATATTTTAAATGCTTATATAAGATGAAAATTCAATATTGACTCTGTCCTGTGAAAAAAAACGAAGAAACTTGTGAGGTTCCATGATAACCTTGTCTGATTACTTTAGGGATGGAAAAATATCTTAATGTCTTTTGCGAATGAACCAGATGCACTCTTGTTGCATTTATGTACATTTTGGGAAAGAGAATAAAAATTCCGATTATTCTGAAAATGAGAAAAAACCTTTAAGTTGGTAAACTTTCAGATAAACATCATTTTTATTGTTAATTTATTCATTTATTTAAAATGGTTAATCAGAAAAATATAATTAACATCTCACATCTCTACAGTGATGGCCCAGGGATAGAGAAAGATAAAAATAGCAATATTCTGTGATCTAAAGTGTGTAGTATTAATATAAATGTGTTATTCACATAAAAGTTCTTGATTTGCTCTAAACTGATATTAACTCTTCATCTGTTACAACCAATTGAGTTAAAGAATTTTCTAGATGATCAATGCAGTAGGCAATTATGTCTGAAAAGAGACAGAATACCAGCAAAATAATTGCCTAATGGCAACTTATGTTGATCATTTCATTTGTATTTAATTAAATGCAGTCAAAACAGTTGCTGGGTATATAGTTGGCCTTTGGAAACAATCTTGAATGTCTTTTACAAGCAAACTCTTGCCAGTGATATTTCCGCTGTTATTTCTTTGAGGGAACAACTTCATAACATGGTTCAGTATGACTCATTAACATGGTAACATGACTAGAGTTGTACTAAAGTTCTTCTGTGGCCACTGGTCACAAGGTGGGTTTTGTGGAGCATTTGAGGCTGATACCTAGTGGTAGTGCCGGGTTGGTATGCTGGCATCTCTAAGAAGACTGTATGGCAGAATGAGCAAATGAAAAGTAGAGAAAGAGGATGAGATGAGAGCAAAAGAGTTATCTGCACTGACCACAGAAAAAGATGACCAAAGACAGAATACGCTGGTCACTCGAATAATTTTTACCAGTGTGGAAGAGTGAACATTTTCCTCATTTATGAAAAGTGATCCATTATTGAAGCACTGAAGATTTTAGTACATCCCTATTGGCCTTTGATCCTTTCCTTCATGTACTGCTCTTAGGAGAGAAAATTTCATGTCAGGATAAGTAAGGTTATCTGCCGTAACAAACATGCCCAGGCTGCCAGTGGCTTAATAAAATAAAAGTTTCTTTCTGTCTCAGGCCACTGTCTGATGCAGTTGGTTGCCTGTTCCAAACTGCTCTCCCCCAAATGGTGACTCAGGGACCCAGGAGGCTTGTGGGTCCTTCATATCATAGCTGCCTTGGTGTCATCCATTGGCACAAGGGGAAAAGCGTTGGGGGCACAAGTGAGAAGGAGGGGGAAGATGGGGAGAAGACTGGGTGGGTCAGGCACATTGCATTTTTGACTACTTTGGTCTAGAGGTGACAAACCTCAAGATGATCAGGTTACATTGACCAGAACTAGTTACCTGGTTATTCCAGTCACAAAGGAAACTCATTGTTTTAGAGAGACACAGGGATAGTGGTGATCACTAATAGTCTCTGCCATGAGTGTCAACCAAAATTAATTATTTAGGACTTTATTAAATTATATGTTGTGATCCAACCACTTTGTTATTATTTATACTTACTCAGGAATGTATGAGAAATAAACAAACCACACACAAAAACTTATCAAAATGGGATCCTGAATCTTCCTTAATTTGATACAGAGTATCTATAAAAACTACTTAAATGGAAAATTGTTTAAAACCTTTCCATTGAGATTGGAAACAAGACTAAGATGTCTGCTTTCACAATATTTAACACTGTATTAGGAGTCCTATTCATACAATAAAGAAGAAACAGTTAAAACAAAAAAAACCTAAGGACTGGAAAAGAAGAACTGAAACTGACATTATTTGGAGATGATATGATTGTGTGTGTGGAAAATCCAAAAAAATTTCTTACTAATTAGAATTAGTAAGTGAATTTGGAAAGGTACTATCAGGGTTCTGTCAATATATACAAACGAATGTTATTTTCATATACTAGCAACTCACGATAGAAAACAGAGTTTAAAATGCATACAATTTGTATAAGTTTTCTATGCTGGGCCACAAATTATCACAAGTTTAGTAGCTTAAAGAAACACATTTATTGGACTTTCCTGGTGGTACAGTGCTTAAGAATCTGCCTGCCAATGCAGGGGACACAGGTTCGAGCCCTGGTCTGGGAAGATCCCACATGCCGTGGAACAACTAAGCCCGTGCACCACAACTACTAAGCCTGTGCTCTAGAGCCCGTGCTCTGCAACAAGAGAAGCCACCGCGATGAGAAGCCCGTGCACCACAACAAAGAGTAGTCTCCACTCACTGCAACTAGAGAAAGCTCACGTGCAGCAGCGAAGACCCAATGAAGCCAAAAATAAAATAAATAAATTTATTTATTAAAAAAAAAAGAAAGATATTTATTATGTCACACTTCCTGTGAGTCAGAACCTGGTTATGACTTAGCGAGACTTTCAACTGTCTTCAATCCAGGTGTCAGCCAGGGCTGGGGTCTCATCAGGAGGCCCAATGGGGAAGGGTCCACCTTCAAGCTCACTCCACTTTTTGGCAGAATTCATTTCTTTGAGGCTGTAGAACTCATGGAAGTTTGCTTCTTCCTCAAAGCCCGCAAATGAACAAGAGAGATTCTAGTGCTAGTCAGCAAGCAAGATGGAGACTTACGTGATGGAGGTTTAGCAAACGTAACACATTCGTGAGGTGACATTCTAAAACCCCTGCCTAACCTCTTGGTTAGAAACAAGGTATGGGTCATGCTCACGCTCAAGGTGGTAGAATTATACAAGGGCTGGACCCCAGGAGGTAGGTGTCATGAGTTTGTCTGCCAAGTCATTCAACTGCAATGGAACGCATCAACGGTTTAGGAATAAGCATAGCGAAAGATGTGCAAGATGGCTACACAGAAATTACAAAGTATTAAAGATGTGAAGAAGGTTAAATAATTGAAGGGACATATCATGTTTGTGGAGTGAAAGACTCAATGTCTTAAAGATGTCCACCTCGCCCCCCTGCCATTTATCTATAGATCCAGTGCAATCACAAAGTTTCAGTAACGTTTTAATGTATTGTTAATCAATAGATTGATTCTAAAATTTAATATTAAAATGCAAAGAACCAAGAATAAGAAAAGTTAAGTATATTTTTATATTCCAGGAACAAACAAAAAATATATTTCTATAATTCAGCATTAAAAAATGGAAAATAGGACCTAGAGATTGTCACACTAAGTGAAGTAGGTCAGAAAGACAGATATCATACGATATCACTTATATGTGGAATCTAAAAAAAAATGATACAAATAAATTTATTTAAAAAACAGAAACAGACTCACAGACATAGAAAACAAATTTATGGTTACCAAAGGGGGAAGAGGGGAGGGATAAATTAGTAGTTTGGGATTAACAGACACATACCACTATATATAAAATAGATAAACAACAAGGCCCTACTGTATAGCACAGGGAACTATATTCAATATCTTGTAATAAACCTAACGGAAAAGAGTATGAAAAAGAAGATGCATATATGTGTGTATAATTGAATCACTTTGCTGTACACCAGAACCTAACACAACATTGTAAATCGACTATACTTCAATTAAAAATAGAATAAAATAAAATAAAAAATGGAAAATAAAATTTTAAATATATAACTTGAGTGTCAAAAACCATAAACTACCTAAGAACAAGATAAAATCCTTGACCTCTTACCTTTTACTATATACATTAATCAGTTCCAGATAAATTGCAGAAAAAAATGTTAAAGGTAAAACAAAGCTCTCAAAAGAAAACAGAAAAGAATATTTTCATGACTTTGGGGTAGACAGATATTTCTTAAATAAGACACCAAAGTGTTAATCATAAAAGAAAACAATTGATAAACTGCATTACATTAAATTTATACTTTTTGCTTATGTATGTGACAAAGGCTTCATATCCAAAATATACAAAGAATTCTTGCAAACCAATAAGATATGGTCGAACCAATCAACAATTGGGCAAAAGACTTGAACAGAAACCTTGCAGGAGGGAATACCCAAATGGCCAATACACGTATGAAAGAGTGCTTGTCTGCTCTTATCATCATGGAAATGAAGAGTAAAAAACCATGACACATCCATCTAAGTGGCTAGAATGAAAGCAACAGTCAATACGTCTTTTCCTCTCTTTAGGTCTTTAAAGAATCTCTTTCAACGTTGTTTTGTAGGTTCCACTATATAAGTCTTATATTTTTTTGTTAAACTTATCTATAAGTGTGTCTTTCTTTCTGATGCTACTGTAAATGGAATTATTTTCTTAATTTCAGTTTTTGGATTATGCAATGATAGTTTATAGACATATAGTTGATTTTTAAATATTGATCTCATATCCTGTACCTTAAGCCTTTGGCAGGCCTGGTCCAGTTTCTGAGTTGACAGAAAGACTGGTTTAATTGATGGGTGAAACAAGCGTGTGTCACTTTGTCCCAGAAAAGTATCCCTTGAGGGATACCATCACTGCCTCGTACCGTGCAGGACTGCCTTACTACTGGCTAACAGCTGAGCGGCTGCCATCACTGGGGCATCTGTTAAATGGACATTTGAGATTAGAGTTCCATCCCCCCAGACAGGGGGAAGGGACTCACACAGAGGAACTCATCCTCAGGGTCAAGAGTTACAAAACCCAGTCATGCTCCTGTGTGTCCAACAGGGGCTGGGTGAAAAGCCCTATCTATCTTGTAAGTTTCGTGATTCTTGGCTGGTTAAGAAGGCCCATAGTACAGGAAGAAATGATCTGCCTGTGTTGTATTCAGAGCCCATTTTTTTCGGTGTCAGTGAATAATCTGAAGTTATTTTAGGTCACCTCTCTTTTTCCTTCTCCTTATATTGTCCTCTAAAAAGCAGTGTCTAATGCGTGCAACAGATTGTGTGTGACATATATATCGCCTATAGAGCCCAATCATATCGTAAGTCTTATGTTAGGACATAAGAACTACAATGTTACCCCAAACCTGCCCTTCCTTAGGGGTTCCTCCTCACCCCATGCCTCCACGCCTCACTCCAGATTTGTTCTCCTGAATGGAAAGGAAATGGAATTTTCAAGTAGCTGTTATTAGGAATGTATACATGCTTGACAGTATGTTATTTAGTTCTGTTTGTTCTTGGGTCTATAAAAATGGTGTCTTTCTACATGTAGCCTCTGGGGCCAGTCTTTTTCACTCCCTATTACATTTTAAGATCCATCATGTGTTGTAAGTAGCTGTAGCCCGTTTATTTAAATTCTGTATAATATTCCATTGTGTGAATATGCATCCCTTTATATACCATTTTTTTATGGGCCATCGACGTTTGGGAGGTTTTTTTCCAGCTTTTCCACTAGGACCAGCGCTGCCGTGGACATTTGTTCACAAGTCTCCGGGGGCCCACGCAGAAGAGTTTCCCTTGGCCATGTGCAGGAGTGTGACTGCTGGGTGGTGAGGTCTCTATGCCCATCCTCTCACGATCCCTCTCATTTTCCTTCTTACTCAGCTTCTTCTCTTTTTCCCCTGCACTTGGACTTCTGCTTCCCAGAGGTCCTAGCGGGCAGGGTTCTGTCTCCTCCTCGGGGTCATATGGGGAAGACTTCCTTCTTCTCAGGCTGGGAAGAGAGTGCTACGGTGCTGGTCCAGGGTCACCAGCATTTAGTGACTTCCTCCTTGGCTCCGCTCATGACGAGCAGCATGTCTGCTCCATCCCCAGGCTCCTCCCAGGCTCTGCACCAGCTCCAATGGGCAAGGTGGACAGAGTAACCCCATGTCTTCCCCACCGTGTCCATTAGCAATTCTTTCAAGGCAGGAAATTAGCTGGAACATGAGAGCCACTGACAGCGTAGATAACACTGGACGTCCAGTGGGGCAGCCTGGTAGAGTTCTGATGGTCCTAATTGCTGAACTGACCACTTTAACACCATATTCTTGTGCAGTATTGAGAGCTCCCAGTGTCACTGATATAATCATGATAATAATAACAAGAGCAGCAAACTTGGATGTAGCTCTTACTATAGGCCATGACTGTTCTATATGCTTTTAGTGTATGAATTGTTTAATCTTACAACAGCCCTATAAGGCAGGGGTAGCAGTATCTCCCTTTACTCCAAAGGAAATGGGTTTCTGAGAGGCAAGTGAGCTATCCCAGGCCACACACCTTCTGGCCTGTGGAAAACAGAATTCATTTGCTCAAAGGAGGCGATGTCTCCTAGGCTGGCTCGTTGGCCTCCGGCTTTGAAGAGGAGGGGGTTGCTTTAAGCAGGTGAGTCCCAAGTCCCTCCCACTCCTGCTGCCCTTGCCCCGAACTAGCAGAACTCTCACGGAGGAAGAACCCCTTGTTCCTAGGATCCTGTTCCTGATGGGGGTGCCCTCTGATGACGTGAGTTCTGTTTCCTTTGACTCCTTGAGTTTAGCTTGGGGGTCCAAGCTCCTTTCAGGATTCAGGGTGAATGCACGGGTTTGAAACCACTTGGAGGTTTTCTGACCCATATAAGTGGTCCTTCTTTCCACTTCAGGAAGGAGATGGAGGTGGTGCCCCTGCTCTGCCTGAGATGTGTTTTCAGAACGCTTTCCTTCTAAGAGAGCTAACTAATACCCCAGAAGGAATGGAAACAAAGGAATCAAAGACTCAGGACAAAAACCCAGAAGAAGTGGCTGATGGAAAGTTTTCAGCACTGTTCAAGTATAATTTAAACACATTAGCGAACCACAGACTTCACTGCATTGTAATTACTGCACGGGGGCACACTCAGTGCTGAACCTGGCACTTGGTACAGAGGAAATTTCAAGTGACTTAGCCGAGTCACTTGCATCTTCTTCCTCCGCATTCATCTTATATTTGTTGGCCGTGCTTTGTGCTACTCTGTTCTGCAATACATCTTGCATAGAAGTTTCAGCACAATTTAGCAATCAATCAATCAAATTAAAAAAATAGAATTAAAAAAAAGAAGCTAACATTTCCATGTTCCTGGTGGAACACAGCGTTGAACAGTGGTTTATCCACGAGATGTCTCTCATCACAATTTTGAAAGTAGCACTCACTAGGGAAACTCTTTTGCTTTAGTTCTCTGTGGACGGGGATCCACGGCATAAGCGCAAACCAGATGTTCTTCTGTTGAGATTTCTTGTAGGGGTATCACGTAGATTGCTCATCGAAAGTAGGCATCTGGTATCTTTAGCTATTTACGCAAGAGCTATGATAATTTTTGCCCCACTCAAGACACTCCTAACACGTCCCAGTTATAAAAATAGTACGTTCTCCTGTCATTTCTAGTGTATTCACCTGGAGAAATTTAATTTCAATTCTTGCCCAGTGTCTTGAACTGCTAAATGTTTAACTATCCATCTAAAAGTATCCATTAACATGGGAGAGGGCACCCTGTTTTGTTAACATCAGGCCACGGCTGAGACTGTGCGGGGCTGTGGGTCCCGGCCATGCCCAGATGATAACTCTGTGCCGTCTCCCTGGGAGTTCACACCAAATTACGTTTCTCTGCCCACTAAGCTTTTAGCAACTGAGTGTCTATGGCCTCCTGATTTTTAATGCAGCTGGTTCAAGCCACCACAATCTTTGCAAGTCATTTGTAATATATTTAAAGGAAACCATCACTCCATCGCATTCCAAATTTCCTGCTTAGGATGCAATGGCAAAAGTCATTAAACATTAGCAGTAACAGTATTTTCACTGTAATAAAGTGTTAATTATGTCCACATGTTAATAGAGTGGGGGAGGGAGTTTTTGCTATTGTTACTCTGCCTAAAATAATTTCCATGTGATAATTTTCCAGGGTATCAAAAACGGAATAATTATGCACTAATTAAGAAAGTAGGGCCTGCTCTAGGAGTTAAGACTGCATTAATTTTAATGTTTTTACAGCCCTTTAATTGGGGAAAGGGCTGTAAATTGGGAGCTGACACACTGTTCCTCCTTAAGTAGACCTGCCTTTGCAATCTGCCTCCTATATATCACAACCCAAGGTCGACGCAAGTTTGCAAAATCCCTCTGCTCTTCATACAGAATGTGTCGGTGGCGAAGTGTGCATCGATCACTCTGACAAGCATTTAACTCTCCAAGAGCACATACGCTCACTTCTTCAATTATTAATTGCATTAAATACATTTTCATATTGTGGACGGTTTGCTACAAACCGTTCCCTGGTAGGGAGGTACTGTCGCCCGCGGTGGGGACCGCTCCCCTTCTGTGGCTTCGGAGAGCTCAGGGGTCCTTCGGAGGAGCCTGCAAAGGGGCGTGTCTGGCAACCCAGGCGTGGCCGAAGGAGTGACCTTGGTGGCAGCGGCTCTTTTCGCTGTGGTTTGCTCAGTTGCTTCGTTGTCTGGTCTGTTTTCTCTTCCTTGGCTGGCCTGTTACCTGGAGGCCAGTTCTCAGGTGAGGAAGGGTGGGTCTTTCCCCAGGCACCCTCCACGGGGACCCTCACTGCAGGCTGCAGCCGCAGCAGCTCCTGCCTCATGAACGCTGGGTCAAGAGGGTGGACTGGACATTCCAAAGGGGACCCCATGTGGGAATAAAAGCAGGATTCAGGGCATCATATCGATTGTGGGAGTCCCAATATGTCCTTTCATAGAGTCATTGATTTATTTAGTAGGAACATCATGTTAGGCACACAGAAGGAACGAATCCGTGTCTATCTTTGCTTGGAAGAGGGGGTGTTAGCATCCTCTGCAGAAATGAGCTGCAGGAGATGGACTGGCCAGAGCACATGCAGCTTTGATTGTAAAACCAGGATGACCCACCACATCAGAGCGGCAGTCTGGGCTGGCGTTGGGAGTGCGGAAGGAGTGACCAGCAGGGAGCACAGGTCCTGAAGGGGATGTGGGTGGGGGGAGCAGAGAGGAGGGCGGGCTGGATTCCCTGACCACGGCCCTCAGACAAGTCAAGGGGGGTTGCTGCAGACATGGCTTGACTTTCCAAAGGCACGTCACATGCCTTACCGAGGGGCTACTAGAAAGCATCTTTGTTTTCAGGTTGCCATTCGACTGATGAAGTCCAAGAAGGTGTCAATGGCTGATCTCAGTTTACCCTTCTCTCTGGTCACTAACTTGGAAAATTAACCTATGGAAAGGCACTTTCTTTGTCCTCTGTGGAGGTCGTGATGAGGACATCATTGAAGTATGGCTTTCTCCCCGACATCCTAGAATGCCGAGTCCCTACAAAGACCTAGATGATTCCAGGGCAAGAGGAACACCAGCAGAAGCCTTTGCCATGGAACCCCATCGGTTTGGGGGTTGGTGGAAGTTTGCAGTGGAGGCATGGATGCTGTGGACAAGTGTGGAGCCAGGATAGTCCTTTCCGAGGGGAGGATGAAGCCAGTCCTTCTCCAGCAACATTTCGTGGTGGTGACTCGCTGATGTGACTGGCCCTGGGCACTGACACTCTACTGAATAGGCTTCTCTGATGTGGGACTTTGATTCAGGTCATGTAAGTGAGACTTTCTTCTTCTTTTTCTTTCTAGAGCAGAATAGACATTTCCTCACTTTAAGTGAATATTAATGGACGCAGTACAGTACATCCCTGGATGCAGACAAACTCACATTGGCTCTTACAGAAATTCTGGGTCCCACAGTAGAAGCCTACTTGGGCTGTGGATAAGCCCCTGATCAAGTTATTCTGATGGATGGTTGTTTAGGACACAAGTGCAGAGGGGTGTGAATCAGTTCCTTCTCGTGAGATGACAAAGGGAATCTTTTGCTCCAAGGAGCCACACCCCAGATTTACATCAAAACCTCCAGAAATATCACCTTGGTGTGCATACGCGGTGTCCTTAGCAGCTTTGACACAGGTCCTTTGGACCAAACAGTCTAGAGAACAAACTTTCATTCATTTCGTTTGTTTAACAAATGGTACAGAGTGCTGGCGATGGACCAGGCACTGGCCTTGGTGCTGGGGATACGCTAACAGACAAAGTAAAGAGCATGAGGCCACAGGAGGGAAGTGATGGAGCCTGGCAGACATCTTTCAGAGACATGACAGTAGCCAGACCAGAGGTGCTGAAGAGGGAGCCCGCTGGGACGACCAAGGCTGAACAGGGAAGGAATGAAGTTGGAGGTAAAGGGAGGGCCTGATCGTCTGGGGCTTGGGGACGTCGCTCAGAACTTTGGTCTTGTTTCCAGTAAGGCGAGAGCAGCTGGGGTCAGAACAGTGACATGCGCTGAGAGCAGGCTGTGTTCAGAGCACTTTGCTAAGCAAGGTGAGATGACCGTGCTTTGCACGGAGGTGGTCAGCGTGGAAATGTAAGAAGGGAGCGGACTATGGGTCTGTTGTGGAAATCAAGACAACTGAATTTCACGTGTGTGCGTATGTGTGCGTGTGTGTGTGTGTGGATTGGACGTGGAATGCAAGGGGAAGAGTCAGGAGAAAAGGGTGACCCATGGTTGGTGGCTGGAAGGCTAGTTACCACTTGCTGAGATGCAGAAAGTGCTGGAGGGATGGGCTGGGGAGGGGGATAAGAAGCTTCGTTTTGAGTGTGTTAAGTGTAAAATGCTTATTGGACAGCTAAGTGGAGATGCCCGATGAGCTGTTGGTATCGAGTCTGCAGCAGTCGGGACAGGGCGGGGTGTGAGGTGGGCATGTCTGCCATCCTGACTCTCCACAACGAAGCCAACCGTTCACTCCCACTTCTCACCATTGTTAAGATCTCTTCCAAATTCTCAATTATCTGAGTCTTGTCTCGGAATATCTGAAAATAAATATCTGAGTGTGAAATAAAACATTTCCTTTAAAATTTTGGACTTTAGTTGTAGATTAAGGCAAAAATAGAACATATGATTCACCAGGTGACTGTGGTTATCTGTCAAGCGGGTTGGGTCACAGAGCTCTTCCTGTGTATCTACAGCTGAAAGTTACGCTCTTTAAACATCTGGTTTGTGATGGTCTCTCCAGCTCCTGCAACTGCTTCCCTTACGAATTACCTACAACGCCGCTACCTGGAGAGCTCCTTTTGTGCTCATAAGCCACCTTCTAGATAATTCCTTGGGAGGTAGGGATCAGGTGAGGAGAACTACTACTGTATCGCTCCCAGCGTCTGGCGCCGTGCCCAGCAGATAGTGTGTAATCGATGGTTGGTCGGGCAGATGAATGAGTTAATGAATATAGTAATAAAGATATACACGAAGACGGTCCTTCCCAGGAAAGGACACATAGGTGCGTGCCTGAAAGAAACCCACTCACCGCCAAGGGCTCTTGTTTGGTTTTAGAGTCAATGGAAAGAAAACAGAAAGTGGATGTGCTCCAGACAAGGTGTAGTTTGGAGGTTGAGTGTCTGGGCTCTGAATTGACCGTTGACCTGAAGGACCTGTTATGTGTTTAGATGCCTGTATGTAGGGTATGAGAGAACAGGAGAGAGGGAGGGAGAGAGAGAGAGGTGTGAACATCGTATAATAAAGAGCGAACAGTGATGACTTACAAGCGCCCGATCACATGCCCTGTCTTTAGCTGGGCTCGTTAGCAAGCGTGCTGATTGTGTAAACGGACCTCTGGTGCACAGAATTTGTTCAGTAATGGTCGTTGGTTTATGCCACTCTCTCACATCTGACTGTGTGTGGCCCCGTTTTATGTAAGTACATATTAATAGCAATGACCACTCATAAAGCCACCACCAACTGGAGACCTGGAGCTCTGGACCAGTGACAGTGGCTTGGCCCCTGTGTCCCTCTCCCATCCTTAACGTGGCTGTCCTGGTTTCCCCGTGGTCCAGGTGTAGCTACTAATACTGTCCTTTTGACACGCCGAGTGCCCAGTTTAGGGGATGATACATTGAACAGTATCCCCGCCTCTTGCTTCCTCTCTCCTGCTGTGCAACTACCTTGAATGGCATGTTTATCCTTCCCTTGATTTTTTTTTTTTTTTTTTTTTTTTTGCGGTACACGGGCCTCTCACTGTTGTGGCCTCTCCCGTTGCAGAGCAACAGGCTCCGGACGCGCAGGCTCAGCGGCCACGGCTCACGGGCCTAGCCGCTCCGCGGCATGTGGGATCTTCCCGGACCGGGGCGTGAACCCATGTCCCCTGCATCGGCAGGTGGACTCTCAACCACTGCGCCACCAGGGAAGCCCATTCCCTTGATTTTTTAAAAGACAATTTCTTTCAAGAACGCGTTTTCTACTGCGTCCTGGATTGTTAAATTTGCATTTTTCCAAGGCAGGAAGGAAAGGGAATTCAAAGCAGGGGAGTGTTCGGAAATGGCTCCGTGCTCTCCTAACAAGTGCGTGAGTGACTGGAAGTAACCATTTGCAGGTCGCAGTTCACTTGACGTGCCATTTCACAGAGTGCATCTTCATGTTATGTGCTGAAGTGATAACTGATAATAGCTGCACAAGAAGAGCTATCAAAATGGATCTGGAGATGGACGATCTGTGTGCCGATGCTTGCTCTGGGAGCTGTGCACGGTTCCCTCCTCCTATCACCCCCTGGTGACTTGAACTGCGTGGCACTGAAAGTCAGCGCTACCCTGAGGAAAGATGAATCAGGCTTCGGGTGGTGGCAGAGGTTATAGGGATTTGGAGGCGCAGAAGGGAATGTTAAATAGCTGATGAGCAAAAGGTCACTAGAAACAGGAGTCATGCAGATCACTGGCGTGTCTTCCTCAAATCGGGGTCAGGAGGTGTGAATCCAGGGCTCCGGCATGCCCCGTGTTAAACACATGCTATGTTCTCGTTCTGGGAGCCCACTTGTTATTTTGGCTCCCAAGGGAACCCAAAAGAGGAGAAAGTGGAGCGGCATTGGCTTCTGAGTGGGAAGGATTAGCTGTGACCTTGGCAGACAGAAAGGACCCCTGCACACGAGGGCTGCCCATGCACCTTCCCTGTTGGCGACTGAGGGCGTGGCAGCTGGGACAGACTTCCGTCTCTCTGGCTCCAACTCCAGCTTGGGCTGTGCATTTTTTGTCTGTGTGTCATCGACAGTGAGCAGACAGAGTGACCGATTTCAGCCAGGGGAGATTCCTTCTGAAATCTGAAAGGTTTAGCATAAGTTTCAGAGAGCAGCATTTTCTGGAATTCTCTGATCACCTTTTGTAAGCATCCTTCTTTGCATTTCATGTCAGTGTGGAGAGAAACGTCGATGCCAGCACACTGTTGGAATGTCCCAGTGAATTTTTATTGAGTGCTATTCGATACTAGACTCTGGGACGCTAAACCTGGCAAGATCCAATCTGTCCTCCGATGCTCCCAGGCTGGTGGTGGAGACAAATCACTACACAGACACGGCAACTGGCAGCACAGCGATGGTGTCACCACGATGCTATGGGTCCACTCATCCTGTCTGCGGAGAGAGGTAAAAAGATACCCTGGGTTCCCCTGTTGTTAGGTTGGGAGTGTTTGCTCATGGGCCCAGGGACTGAACCCTGCTGCACTACAGACTCTGCCTGGGATGTGAGGTCTCCATTTCTCCACCCTTTAAGTGAACAGGTGTGCTCCACGATGTTCAAGGTTGCTTTTAGGTCTAGTGTTCTTTGTGCTTTTAAAGCTGCTAGCTCACGGCCTCCCAACCTCACGACCTCCAGATTCCTAAATGGCTGGAAGCGTGTATGTTGTGTGCAGGGACACATTTGTGGAGAACAGGCCCTTGGGTTTGCCTTGACTGCCTCCAAACCTGAACACAGATGGGATCATGGGATTACTGGAGAATATGGGCTGCACCTTCCTTGAGAGAGAGCGCTGACCTGCTGGGGTTCAGTGGAGGCTGCAGACACCATCTCTGCTTCCAGAAATGGTCAGTGACTTTGATTCACCGCACAAACCGGTCACCCTGGCTGAGAGCCAGTCAGGGTCCTCAGGCTGCAGCAAACTTGAAGATGCCAGGAGGGCATGGCAGCAAGGATGCCTTGGATTCCTGCCCACCCTGGTTAGTGAGAACCGGCCGGGAGCACCTGAGGCCCCCATTGGCAGGCTCATGAAAGCCTTTTTAAGAAAGGGCAAGCTGCCAACCACAATGAAATATACAATTGTCCATCTGTTGCTCAAATGAAAATACATTTTTTCCCTTCCATTGCCCAAAATTTCTCTAGCTACTGTCCAGTGGTCTGACCTTGCATTTTGAGGGGGAGAGGATTAAATAGGTTCCCATGATTTGGGGGAAGCAATGGATGTAGGGGTAAGGACTTCTCTGGTGTGAAGGAGAAGGAGGTGGGGCTCCAGATCAATGCCAGGAACAATCCCATCATCTCTGGAAAACAATCTGAGAACTTTATAATCTGCCAACTGTTCTCAAAAATGAACTGGGGTCCCAAGGGTTCATTTTCCTTCTTTATTCCAATCAGGTTCTTTTTGTCTCTATAGACTCAAGGGATTCAAATATTACATTTAGTCTCCGTTCTCCCCCTCCCGCCCCATTTTTTGTGGCCGATCTTACCCCTGAGTCAATTATTTCCTTCTTTTCAGTAGGTGGATATTATGAATATTGAGCAATCTTGAACATTGCAGAAGGAAGTCAGCCACAACCAGCAGAGGTTCGACTCTCTGGTCATTAATGATGCCCAGAAAGACATTGGTGGTTAAGAGCCAAGGGGAGGAGAGCAACCTTCAGAGAGGCATCCCAGGCTTCCCCATGCCCCAGACTCAGCGTGGAAGGAAGTACCATAATGGTCTGCAGGGAGAGCTTCCAAGAGGGTCTCCAAGGACGAGATGGACACAGAAGCAGGGGTTACGGCAAAGAATTTGCTTCCCTCCTAGTTAGTCCCCCAGTGTATCAGCAGCAGGTGCCAGCTGGAGGCTGACGCCCGTAGGCTCCAGGGATGTGCTTTGAATGAGCTCCTAGGTGGGGGGAGGGAGTCCAGAAAGAAAGCTGGGGTGACAGGAATTCCAGGGACACAGAGGGGAAGCAGAGTCAAGGAAAAACTGACAGCAACATATTTCATGGCATTTCTCCACATCTGTCCCACAGTCTTAATCCATGAATATCATTTTCTTTGTTCTTGTTTTTCTATTTCCTCTCTTTTCCTTGGGACTCTATACAAGTTCAAATCTCTCCCATATTAAAATTTTCTCTCTCATTGGGCTACTCCCCATTGGGTAGCTCTTTTCTCATTCTCTTTTTCTTCATAATTAAGCTTTTTGGAAATTTATGTTTTTATTTACTGTCTCCACTTCTTCACTTTTCAGCCCCAAATCCACTATAATTTACTGAATTTAATTTACACTGTCTAACCAAAATTGCCAATCTTAGGGGAACTCTTCAGGCGTTTTCTCTGACTTTTGTCAAGAATTTAACATGCCTTAACATTTATTTGATTTTTTTTCGAAATGAAACAGCTATAATATTCAACATAAAAGTAACACATGCATGCTTACTTCAAAGAAATTGAAAATTCTGAAACAACGAAAAAAGAAACTATAAACTACGTGAAATAACAATAGTTGTCTTTTTACATACACTTATTTTTTCAGAATTTTCTTTCTTCTATATATATAGAGAGAGACAGAGAGAGACAGAGAGACAGAGACAGAGACATGGAGACACAGACACAGAGACATAGAGACACAGAGAACACTATACATATATTTTACATTTTATAAGTTACATTTGGTGTTTGATAGCTTCAAAAACAAATTGGAACGTGCTTTCTTTCTGTTCTCTAAGAGATTTTGTGTGAAATTGATGTGATTTCTTTTCTAAATGTTTGGAAGAATTCAACAGTAAAGTTTTCTCAGTCTTGACTTATTTTTGTGGGAAGGTTTTTAATGAAGATTTCAAATTTGGTTATTTGATATAGGACTATTCTGGTTTTCTATTTCTTCTTGTGTCAGTTTGATAGGTTGTATTTTGAAAAGAATCTGTCCAATCTATCTTTGCTTTCAAATCACTGGCATAAAGGTGTTCATAATGCCTTTTTATGTTTTTAATGTCTGTAGAATTTGTGATGTCCCCTTCTGCAATCCTGACACTGGATAATTCACCTTCTCTTTCTCTTTATTTGATCAACATTTCTAAGGGATCATAATTTTAATTTTTTCTCAAAATGTCAAATGAACTTTATCTGTTGCACGGTTGCTTTACATTTCATTGACTTCTTCACTCACCTTTATTATCTCCTTTCTTCTACTTCCCTTAGACTTAATTTACTGTTTTATCTTCTTGAGATGGATGCTTAGTGTTTGATTTTCAGCCTTTCCTCTTTCTTTTCTAATATATAAATTCAGGTTGATATATTTTCCTCTAGGTACTGCTTTAGCTACATCATATACGTTTTAATATGCTTTATTATTTATTTTTTATCTTCAGCTCAAAATAAATATAAATTTATATTGATATTTAGGTGGTTATTTATTAGTATATGGTTTTATTTCTAAGCAGTTGGACATTTTTTTAGGTATTTTTAAATTATTGTTTTCTAACTTAAGTGCACTATGGCTGGAGAACATACTCCGAATGATCTTATTCCTTTGAAGTCTATAGAGATTTGCTCAGTGATCTGGCCTATGTTCTATTTTTGTAAATGCTCCATCTGCACTTGAAAAGAATGTTTATTCTTACATAGTTGGGTACAATGTTCTGTATATGCCAATTAGGTCAATGTGTTAATCATGTTTAAACCTTCTACATCCTTACTGGTTTTCCTCACTTTCTCAATTACTTGTCCGATGGGCTAACATTTACTACTGTGATTGTAGATTTGTCTATTTCTCCTTTTTCTGTCAATTTTTGTTTTATGGGTTTTGAAGCTAAATTATTAGGTGCATACATGTTTATGACTGCTATTTCTTTCTGGTGAATTGATTTTTAAAAAATTATGATACACACCTCTTTAAGTCTGGGCAAAGAGATAAAAGGATTTCCCTGTTTTGAAATCTACTTTTTCCTGTATCAGTATATACATACAAGCTTTCTTTTTGTTGGAGTTTGTATAATATATGATGATTTTCTACTCTATCACTTTAAACTCTCTGCGTTCTAATATTTAGGATGTATTTCTTGATGTAGCATAGTATTGGACTTTTTTGTTTTAATCCACTCTGACAGTCTTTTTCTTGTAATCATAAGATTTTTATCCACTTACATTTTGTGTAATTGTTTATATATTAGGGTATAAATCTAACATCTTAATTTTTTTTGTCTGTCTTTAACAATTTTCCACCTTCTTTAGTATACTTAGAAAGAACTTCCTCACACTATATATATTTCTTCAGTCTTATATTTTCTTCAGCCAACTTCTTCCTTTAAACCCTTTTCTCCATTGCCTTTCTAACCATGCAGGGATCTGAATGTACTGTACACTTTCAGACCACTCTTGCTAAAATTTTACTCACATTCTATGCATTCCGCAGGCTTCTTTGTGAATTTTTCTTCATAAAGCTGATCCTAAATATTGGTTGTTTCTTAAAATCCTGCTTTGGACCTCTCTTCTTATTTCCAAGTTATCCTTGGGTAATTTTATATATTCCCATAAATCTGCTCTCCCATTAATGCCTTTTATATTGTTATAAGCTCTAGACACATGTGTCCAACTGCCTTTTGAATTTCTCTATTAGTGTGTCCCCTAGGCAATCAAAAGTCCATATGACCAACACTTAATTTATAAATTCTCCTTCCATCCCTGACAAACCTGACCTCCTCCTCTGAGACCTTTGTTGTTGGTAAATGATCTCTTGAACCCAGTTACAGAGCTGAAAATCTCATCCCAAGCTTTTGTCTCTTCTTCATTCCACATAGCTTCTTGGCCAAACTGCTAAGTAGCCTCCCAACTGGTTTAATTACTTCTATTTCATCCCTTCCAGTCATATTCTCCTATGGCTGACATTACTATTCTGCTTAATCACAGTTTCCTTACCCCAAAGGTGACTGCACCTCTTTCTCATGGCTTATACTGGATTTCCTGTTGTGGCCCCTGCCTCTCCTTACTCCTCCCTATCTGGTCCTCTCACTCCATCCCCTTGGTATCAGATGTGCTATGTGCTCTCCCAACCCCACACTTTTGCACATGACACCCATTACACCTGGAATGCTCATCTCCTTGCCCATGAGTTCCTAATTATTTTTTCCCTAGAGATCTCAACTTAAGCTTTGACTCTTCCATAAAGTCTTTCTTGATCTCAGCAGAACTATGTGGATGTATGTTTTTTGTTTTCAGGTGCTCCCCACACACCTTCTATGTTCCTTTTATGGCACAGACAGATTGCTATTTAAAATTTAAAAAAAAATTTTTTTGATGTCTGTCTTCCCCACCAGATCCCAAATCCTGAGCTCTATTTTCACAGTGTTCTCCTGTTCTAAATACACAGGCACATGTTGGGTACTTGATACTTCTTTGAACACTGAAAGAATGAAAAATATATTAAAAAGTGTTATTACTAGAGTTATTTCACCCTTTTTATTGACAAACAGATTCAGAAATATTTTTTTGGTAACACATTGGAGACAGGTGTTTCTGTATTTTCATCTAACTTTCATTATTGCAACAAAATACTTTCTTGCACACCCATTATACACTATGAATTCTCTTACTGGGTAACAGTGTGTTCTGGTGTTTTTGAGTTGTACTTTTTAGCCTTATTATAACTAATAGTCTCTATTTCGTAGATGAGGACTAGAAAATAGAGTTGGTTAAATCCCTAACCAAAGTCCTCAACGAGGAAGTAGTAGATTTAAAAGTAGATCACAAGCTACTTAAGTTCACTCTTACAATATTTTTCCTTTAAATGATTTTGTTTACAAGTCTTAATATTTAAGCTGATTGATTAAAATAACAGTGAATGGCACAAATTTCTTTTAGCTTGGCTTACTCTTGGCAACGGAGTCTCATTTTAATAGTAAACATGGTGGCTGTGTAATTAGTGTAATATCTACATCTTTATCTGTTATGTCATTTAATGATTTCAGCCTTTGAAGGAGGGGTATTTTTATTCCCATTCTTCCATTGAGGACACTGAGACCCTAAGAGGTTAGGTAAGTGGTTGAGGCTGCTTAGACTGGGAGTGGCAGAGCAAGAGGCCACCTCCAGCTCTGCTGTGCCCCAAGGCCATGAGCTTTCCTCAGGTGACAGTCCCTATTCTGCCATTCAGTCCTGAAGGCACAGATGATCTCGTCTATGCTCTACACAGCAGCAGTCTCCACACTTCCTTATGTTAAGCAGATGCTTCTGCAAATCTGAGGCAACGTCCAACAGCAATGCCTGTGTGTTTGGTGTTGATGGCATCTGCTCACGAAGAAGGAACAGAATTCTCACCGCTTGTTCAGATGGATCATCTCCCCAGGGCTGTGGACATCAGTGCTTATTCTACTGCACCTCTGGTTGGCTTGGAATCTGTCAGTAATGAGGTGTTATGGTTTCGACTCTAAGATTTACCTGGATGAATGATGTTCCCCTTCAATGGTTAAAGTAATTTCTCTCCAACAGAGAAGGCTTTTTTTTTTTCCTTCCTGAAGCTGCTCAGCTGTGGAGTGAATCAGATCACCCTCCCTAATGGAAAACATATACCAGAGATGGCTGGAATAGAGCTTCAAAGTTCTCAACTGCCTCAATGTGGAGAGTCCGGGTTCACTACTGGCCAACAGAGATCTCGGGGGTCTGGTGTGTTCCGTTTCCCATCAGACTCTGTGGTTTTGCTGAAGACCAAGAACCACATGATAGAATGTTTAATTTTTCCCATAGAAGGAGTGTCACGATAATCCAGGATGATAGAGTCACTCCCCTGCAGCAGGATCATCCTTATGTGAAATGTGACGAGACACTGCCCATTGGGGAAGCCTGCTTACCGCCCCCTGAGGGGGACTTGCTATGCAAGGACACTTATAAAGGATCTTCAAGTCCATTGCCCTCTTTGCTAAGCCTGCCTATATGGGCAAATTACTTTTGTTCCCTTTTTGGAAAAGTATCTTTTCCAAGGTGGATTATTATTTGTCCAGTTGTACCCTGAGCACTAATCTTTTAATGTAAAGAATGATTAGGATGAGTGGTGAGGATAAAATGGGATTAAGGAATAAGGCTCATGACTTAATTATTAATAGTAAAACTATGAAGGGAATCAATAAGGCTGCATGTATAATAATGAAAGTAAAAACATTGATACCTCTGCCCAGGTACAGTTTGATTCACCTTACATAGGGGTTGTTACCTATCTATGCAAGAGAGAAATCACCTTCTTTAAAAACATGTCATAGATGGTCCCTGAAATTAAACCATATGTTTGAGGTGCAGAAATGCAAGTTTCTTAGTTTAAAGGGGAAAAAAAAGAATGCTTGTGTTTAGCAGAAAGGAAACAGAGGACAGTGCTTCAGGATGAAGCTTTCAGAATTTCTCACGTTGTTTTACAATATCTAGTTCAATAACCCTTCCATTCTGGGAACTTTCTGATACCAGTAAAGGCCGGTGTGACCGAAATGTCTCGAAGGAAGTCAGGATTTCAGTGGGAATCGTCTCTCATCTGAGAAAGTTGGACCACATCCTGGCCATGGAACTTGTGTTTCCAAGAACTTGGCAACAGCACACGAGCCCCAGTTGTCCAGGTCTCACTGTAAAAGGTAAAGAAATGCCTGCAACAGAGGGTTGCCCTGTGCATCATCTGAGGATTGGGAGCAGAGAACGAGGCACAGACACCAGAGGAATCTCTGTCCTCTTGGACGAGGACCACAACCACTTTTCTTAAGGTCACTAGGGGTTGGGAAAACCTTAGCTGAGCACTGGGCCATTGGTCTTCTAGACCTGGCTTGATTCCTCTAACTGTCCGTGTAATCTTAGGCTTAACTCCCTAAATCCCACTTTCCTTATTGGTAAATTGGAGGGGTTTGGACTAGAAAATCAGTTTTATGACTTTAATATAATACAGTTCAATGATTTTTTAAAAATTCACACTTCACATAATAATAGCAGTCTTTGGAATGTTTAGTGGAAATTAATAAAAAAGGCTTTTAAAAATAGGCACTGCTAGGGTAGTCTGCAATGACTGAGGCTTTTACAGGTAGAAATGAGGCACACAGAAGAAGGGGTTTGGGGTATTTTTCAACAAATGAGACATCTTTTCGAGGATTTTCACTGGGGGCTCAGTAATTAAATTTTAGCTCTTGCCAATCTTATGTGACAACAGATCCAGTCTTCCTACTGAGAAGCAAGGGACCCACTTTCATGCTTCTAACGTGTGGCCAAAGGAACAAATGCAGGGCTTTGTCATTCCTTATGTCCTTTGGGTGTCAAAATTCCTCTGGTGGGCAGGGGAGCGGGTGGGGTGGGGAAGAGGTGAATAAAATGCTTGGAAGAATTCCTGTCAGGACTGAATGTGGTGAAGACATAAGCTGGAAATTCACAAAAAAGGGTCCAACGATGAAGTCGTTCACGTGAACAAGTGCACTAATTCGCCACTGAACACACATGACAATTACGGCAACGAGAAATGACCTGGTTGATAATATTTGTAAGTGTGATAATACAGGGAGATGGCCAAGCATTGTTTCAGGTTGAATTATGTGGAAACAAAACTAAAACAAAGCCAAAAATCCAAAAACATCCAAACCAAAAAAGAAGTGTGAAGTTCCAACCCCAGTATTTCAGAATTCGACCTTATTTGGAAATAGGGCCTTCACAGAAGTAGTCAAGTTAAAATGAAGTCATTAGGGAGGGTTCTAATCCAATGTATGAAAAGAGGAATTTGGACACAGAGACCAGAAACGCACAGAGGGAAGATGATGTGAGAACACAGGTGGAGAAGACAGCCGTAGAACAGGAGTGATGGCAGCTACAAGCCAGGGAGAACCGAGCATGCCAGCAAACACCAGTAGCTGGAAGAGGCCAGGAAGAATTCTCTCCTAGAGCTGTCAGAGAGGACATAGCTCTGCCAACACCTTGATATCAGACTTATGGCCTCCGGATCTGTGAAACAGCCTATCTGTGTTGGTCTCGGTCTCCCAGTTGGTGGTACTTTGTAATGGCAGTCCCAGGAAACTGACAGGCGCATGATGACAGGGTAGATTTCTACCTTATCGTCCAGAACATGAAACGATTTCTCCTTTTTTGGAGAGCAGTGTGTCAACATGTATCAAGAATCTTAAAAGTGATGGTTTAAAGGAAATACTCTAATTTCTGTATAAGATGACCGCGAGGTATATGTAATCTCAGGGGTAGGAGCAATGAGACCGAAGCATGAGCCTTCAGCCTGGAGGAGGGAAGGGGGAGCGGTTTCCATGGTGGCAGGGACAGCTGGAGTGATGGCTCTAAGGCTGGAAGAAGCCAGTGGAGTTGCTGGTTGAGAAGGGACCAGCGAAGAGAGAAGGGGATGAACAGTGCAGGGTCACCAAGGCTGCTCTCAGGAGTTGGGGTTTTATTGTAACTTTCCTGGGATTCCTCAGAAGGGTTTTAGGTGAGGGGAGGAGAACAGCCTGCTCACTCTTACGTTCCGCATCCTTCTGCCTGCTCTCTGGGAAATGGGTGGGTGGGAGTCAGGAGACAGGTAGGAAGAGCAGGTGGGAGGCCCTGGTAGTTCAGGAGAGAGCTGACCGCGGCTGAGACTAGCATGCGGCTACGGACGTGAGGAGACCCGGGTCCACTCAAGATGTGTGTTAGCGGGAGAACCTACAGCTCGCACTGGTGAGCTGGGTCTGAGCCACTGGGTGCCAGGAAGCTATCTAAGAAGGCTCCTCAGTTTTCAGAGTGAGAACCTGGATGGATACAGTGACCCCCTATGTGGGGAAAGCTGGGGTTCGATGGCAGGAGACTCGAGAGGTCCATTCTGCACATGTAGAATTTAACTCGAGATATCACAGATGAAAGATAGGTACAGACTGGAGGCGTAATGTGGAAGTCATTGCACACAGGTAGTATTTAAAATCCTAGAAATGCATGTCATCAGCTGGAGAATGAGAAGGGAGAGCAGGTGGAATGACGCCTACGTGACGTCACAGTGCTTCTCGTTGAGGCTATTTTGAGAAGCTGATTGGGCACAATTTGAAATACACCAGCTGTAAGTTGATGAAATATTTGGATCTGCAGAGTATCCACTGTGCTGGCTTCATATGCAAGTGCTCTGTTCGGCGTGAGAAACCCCATTTGAGAAAGTACGCCCTTTACACCTGGGAAGCCCACGGAAGACACTGACTACTTTTGAAAGCTCGGGAAGCTTTGCCATACAAGGGACTCTTACGGGAATCCAGAGCGTGTTTTTTGGAGGAGAGGTGATTTGAAGGAGGGGACTTGATGGCTGTTCTCAGATACTTGGATGTGTCATCAAGCTTGCATCAGCTTCCTGGGGCTGCCATTACAAATGCCCCAAGCTGCTGGCTTAGAATCATAAGAATTCATTGTCTCACGATTCTAGAGTCAAGGGTGCTGATCCTATAAACTGTGCGGGAAAGTCTCAGAGGCGTCTGTTTACTTCGATATGAAGAATTTCTCTCACTTCCTCTTGCACTAACCAGCTAACATTGATCAGACACTTACTATGGTCTAGCCTCTGTACTAGGTGTTTCATGTGCTTTGTCTCGCTTAACCCAGGTATTGGTGTTATCACTGGACTGGATTGCTTTGAAAACAAATAGGGACCTCAATAGCAGGGTTAGATGCCACGGATCTTTTTTTTTTTTCCCCTGCAGGATAGGACTTTTTTCCTGTAAAATTAGAATTATAAAGTCAAATACACTTGGAAAATGATGAGTTAACTACCTTGAGAGAGGTTTCTTTCCTGTAGAATTCTCAGAACCTTCAAACTTCTAGTGGCCATTGTGTCTAAGACTGAAAGAGTATATTTTCCCAAATTATTTGATTTTTTTTTTTCAACCAAGCATCTCCTGGAATTATCGTTCTAAGAAACACAGAATGGGAAACGTCGTTTTGTATTATCTCAGCTTCATGAACATCAGCCATTATTATATTTCTGGAATGTGTCTTTACCTCTGTTAGAGGAGGAATTATTTTGAACCATGGGGGAAATATTATCAGGCGTCCAACAGACAGAACGTTGAGACTTCAACAGTCAGAGGGTTGTTTTACAACTATGCACGATGCCAGGGACTTTCAAGTGTCAGGTGGTTCATGGTATGCCCAAGGCTTAAAATTAGTAACCTAATTGCAAGTTTGTGCGTTACGGTCTGTGTAGGATTGAGTAAGTGGGCGTCCATCCAGTGTCCTTTCTACTCAGCCATGGGTACAGGTACAAACTTTTCAGGAAACGTCAACTCGATGTAACTCATGTTTCGTTTCAATGGGATTTTTGGTCGGCTGTCAAGAAAGCAGTGCCCTGTTTCCCGAGGAGCTGAGGGAAAGATCTCTATCTTTCCCTCTTCCTATTGAAACAAATGGTATTTGGTGGTCACAGATACCTGCTGTTGGGGAGAAGAGTTGGAAAGTTAACAAAGACAGATTCCATAAAGACGAACAAAGGTCTTTTACAACTTCTCTTGCTTTCTTTTTCTGCCCCTCCTATTTCTCTTTTGCCATTGCATTCATTAGAAATTTAAGTAAATGACATCACTGCCCCAATTTTTTATATCTGCCAGGAGAACAATTAGGCCATTAGAAGTAACAAATGGTCCGGACTCATGCTGCCTGTTGAAAATTTTCAAGCTACATTATTTCTGACAAGAAAAAAACAAATAATAGTTGTTTTGGCCAATTTTTACCACAAGCAGCAACAGTTTCAGCAGATGCAGCCGCGCCGAGGCTTTCTCCCCATTGTCACGCCTCATTAGCGTGTGCTGACTCCGGTGGGTTCCCATTCCTTTAGGTAAACAGTTATTTACATGAACTGCGACATTTTTCTTTGGTGACAATTTCTAATTGTTCAGGCAACCAAGGGTGATATATTAAACCCTTGGAAAAAGGCTTCACCTGTGAAACAAATTACTTGAAATTAACTATCCTTTCAAAAGAAAGGCAAAATTTCAAGATGGACAAATTAGACCCTTCTCAGGCACATATGGTAAGTGTTTCAAACACGTCCCCACTGGTACCCACTCCAGAGAACAATTCTTCATGATGGAGTGGAAGACTTCCTGGCTCATTTGGGGGTCCTTTCTATGCCAGCGTTCGCCTGCAACGCGCTCAGAAGGGATCCCGCTAGGGCTGAAAGCTGTGCGGTTCCCCAGTGTTTGCGGCTTCGCTGACTCCGTAGCCTCTTGGCTTTTTGAGTTTAACTCTTTCTAAGGCATGTGTGGCTACATGGCTCTCCCTGCAAAATCTGCCATCCTTTGCTGCCTTTGCCTGTGATTTCCGGAAACTTAAATGGTCATTGAATATTCGTTAAAGCCCATCAATTAGCCACGCCCACCTACCCCCTGCACTGAGTAGATTGATGTCCGCAGCCCTGAGCAGGGACTGGAAGGGTCAGGTGAAATTAATCACCGGCATGTAATTCCGGATGTTTGCTCTGCTTAGGCTACTGGGCTCAGTGCACTGAGAGTAGCATATTAAAAATCAAGGTCAAATCCCTGCTGGACTGGGTTGCAGAGTGTCCCCCCCCCCAAATTTCACGTCCTTCCCAGAACCTCAGAATGTCACCTTATTTGGTAATAGCGTCGTTTCTGATGCAATTAGTTAAGACGAGATCATATGAAGCAGAGTGGGCCCAATACCGATATGACTGGTATCAGACACACCGAGAGGCACACAGGGAAAAATGCCCCATGAAGATGAAAGCCGAGATTGGAGTGATGTGTCTACAAGCCAAGAATCACCAAGAAGCCCCAGAAGCCAGGAAAGAGGCATGGAACCCCCTCTTCTGAGCCTCCAGAAGGGACCAATCCTGCCAACACCTGGATCTCAGACTTCTGGCTTCCAGAACTGTGAGAGAGTAGATTTCTTGTTTTAAGCCACCCAGTTTGTGGTACTTTGTTATGGCCGCCCTAGGAAACTAATACGCATCCTTTAAACAGGGGTTCCAGGCAGTGAGCAGTTTCAGCTGGGCGTCTCCAGCAGAAGATTATAACTTGCCTTGGATTTTCAGTCCCTCCAAATCCATCTTTCACATATCAAGTGTCACTCTTTAATATCCTTCTGTGTAGCAAAATTTAAATGAATTTTTCAAAAGTCCCATACAGATCAAACATTTAAAACATGCAAGTTTTTCCAGTTTTTAAAAAAATGAAGTATACTTTTAATGTACTTGGGACAATTAAATGAACACTGGTTTGCTGTGCCTTTATGAGAAACACCAGAAAATAAAGTCATAAGTAAAAAACGATATGACTTTAAACATGTGTCGCTGCTTCCCTTTGGCACTGACTGATAAAACCCCGATCCGCCTTCTATTGGCCTCTTTGCTGGGTCGTGGATGAAGCAGGAGGAGATGTGCCCTGGGTGTGGGGGTGCTGGTGTCTTCTGCTGTCTCTGCTGATCGATGCCCATCTCATGCCGGATCCTCACTCATTTCACCTTGAGTCGAAAAGTAGTAGCTATAATTGTGTAATTCCCCAATTTACCTCTCAAGTGAAGCAGCTGGGACTCTCTCTGTGAATAGGTGAGTTCTTATGTCTCTGCCTACTTCATGTAACAGTGGGAGCTAGGAGATAAGTGCGTCACAATGCTGAACCCGCAGACTCTTCTAGATATGAGAGATTTGCTTAGCATTTTCTGACATCCTAAAGATGAGGGCTTGATGGCTTGGAGATCTGAAGTAAGCTGCTCAGGACCACATAACCAAGAAATAATAGAGCAGAGATTTGAACCTAGATTTTCCTTAATTCGTTCCAAACTTTTGAGAATGATGCACTGTGATCTCATAGTATCCATTGTATGCAACAGTGAATCATCATGAAGAAATCTGTTAGCATCTCACCTTTCCAGGACACAGGGAAAAACACACATGGTTATCCCACTTGATGCAGACAAGTTATCTGATAAAATTTAACATTTGATCCTGATAATGATAACGAGGAGAAAAGGGGAGATTCCTTGAACATGGAAACAGTATGATCGGTAAGATCATCAACCACTGCCTACCTGGTCTCATTAGCATCACATCTCCTGCAGTTAGGAACGCCTCGAGATGATCACCATGATGTCTATTGTAAAAGACTATTTTGAGTTTTACTAAAAAGAAATATAAGAAAATTGATGCATAATTACTGGGATGGAGGAGATAAAATTAGCATTGTTTACAGTTGACATAATTATTTGAGAAACTTAGAAGAATCAACTGAAAACATATTAGAACTACTAAGACAATTTTAGCTAATTTTTAGCTAATATTTAACCATTTTAACCAAAACTTAATTTTAAGTTAATCAGTAGATTTTTATTGAACACAAAATAATCAAAAACATATAAACCATATATTCCCGGCCAAAGATATTATTTGCAATAGCGACAGAAATATAAAATGTCTGCATAAAATTACAAAATGTCCTAGAGAGTTATTAAAAAGTATAAAACTTTGCCAAGGGACAGAAAAAAAACTGAAATGAACATAAAGAATAATGTTTCTGTAAGAGAAGATTTAGTAGTGCAGATGTCAACTTTCGCCTAATTCATCTACAAATTCAATGAATATCCAATTCTGGTCCCAGTGGGGCTTGGGGTGGAACTTAACAAAATGTTGTTAAAGTTCATCTGGAAAAATAAATGCCTGAGAAGAGCCAAGGAAATTTTGAAAAATAAGAATAATGAGTGAGGACTTGACCTACTAGATATTAAAATACTAGAGTGATTAGAACAACGGGTTCTTGGTGCAGGGATAAATGGATCAATAGAACAGAAAAGAAATTTCAGAAAGAAACAAATAATTCACATGTAACAAAGAGGACATTTTAGGGCAGTAAGAAAAGGACAGATTATTCAGTAAGCAGTTTGGAGCAACTAGCATATGGAAAAAGAAAAGTTAGATCCCTACTTTAGAATTAGACTAAGTGTAAGTACCAGAAAGGTGAATATTTTAAGCTTTGGAAATGGATCTATATTAGAACCAGAAAAAAAAAATCTATGTAAAAGTTTATCTAATTTTTCTGTGGTGAAGGCTTTTGTGAGTATGGCATCAAATGGAGAAAACAAGAAAGAAAAGTAGATGAATTTGAATTTATAAAAATGTACTTGCAAGTTAAAAAAATGACAAATCATGAAACGATTTTGCAATTGATATTAAAGTTCAAGTGTTAACATCTCTAATATACAAGGAATTCTGTAAATCACTAAGGAAAATGTAAACCAGAAATCCCTACTGTTAGGAATTTATCCCTCTACTCACAGAAAGCTCTGTCTCTCTCTCTCAGGGTGTCTGTCTTTGTCTCTGTCTCTCTCATTCTCTTTCTGTCTTTGTCTCTTTCTCTCTCTAACACACACACATACACACAAGTGTTTTCATTCTGGTGCTATTAAAATAAAAAAAAATGAAGACAATCAATGTGTCTAGCACTGGGGGTCTGGTTATATAAGTTATGGCATATGTATAAGGTGTGATACTATGCATCCAGGAAAAAGGATATGGTTTGTGATTATTTGGGAAAATCTCTAGTCTATGCTATTAAATATGAAAACAAGGTAAAGGACTGTGTGAGTGTGTTTGTGTATGTGTGTGTGTGCCTGTGTTGTGTGGGTATGTATGTAGGGTGTGCGTGACAGGAATCAAAGAACACGATTTTCAGTGACTGAATTTGAAGAGAGGAACTGGGGTTGTCATGGGGATAGAAAGGAGGCATACTGTTGAGTTTTCTAATCTTGCCCATGCATTTTGTAAAGGTCAACAGACATTATTGGAGAGAGATTACGAACAAGTTTAGTTTTCTTCTTTGCCCTTCCCTGTGGTTCAAAAAACTAACAAATACAAATAAAAATTAAGTTAAGAAATAAAATTATGGAAAGAAAAATTTGCAGAAGGTTTTTACAGGGTAATTAAATAAAAGAGAAGAAATATAAACGGCCAATAAACATAAAATCTTTAAACTTGATAGTAATGAAATGCAAATAAAAATGAAATATTTTTGACTTATAAAATTGCATATATAAATTTTTTATTGATAAAAAATGGTTTAGCGATAATGGCTGACGTTGGGAGGGTGAAGGGGAGTGGGTGCAGTTAAAAGTAAAGTACATAATACAGCCTGTCTGGTTAGAGATTTCACAGTATTTTAAATTCCACCTTAAGTTTTATCCTATAGAAATAATCATGGATGTTAATAAAGACTTGGCTTCAGAGATTTTTGTTGCAGCGTTTTGGTGATGGGGAAGGAAAGAATGTAATTGGCTGTATATTCACGGTCCATTCATACCATGAAATACTAAGCAACCACTCAAAATCATTGTGGAAAACAATTGGGTATATTTAGTGTAAAATGCAGGCAATGAAACAGTCTAAATGGTTTGAGCCAAAGTTTAATTTAAAAAGTGTGAATTCTTGGGCTTCCCTGGTGGCGCAGTGGTTGAGAGTCCGCCTGCCGATGCAGGGGACGCAGGTTCGTGCCCCGGGAAGATCCCACATGCCGCGGAGCGGCTGGGCCCGTGAGCCATGGCCGCTGAGCCTGCGCGTCTGGAGCCTGTGCTCCGCAACGGGAGAGGCCACAACAGTGAGAGGCCCGCGTACCGCAAACAAACAAACAAACAAAAAAGTGTGAATCCTTGTGGCAAAATTTAGGAAGAAAATGCACAAAATATTTAGACGGGTGCTCCTAGATCGTGGGATTGTGAGTGATTTTGATTTTTCTTCTATTTG
Source organism: Delphinus delphis (assembly GCF_949987515.2). Lineage (NCBI taxonomy): Eukaryota > Metazoa > Chordata > Mammalia > Artiodactyla > Delphinidae > Delphinus > Delphinus delphis. The sequence continues at coordinate 3,540,214 of NC_082698.1, forward strand.
CATCCGTAAATCCCTGCCATCTAGATTCTCTGGCGAGTTCCAGAAAATGGGCTCTCATTCATCCTTTAACTTGGCAAAACTTTATTGAACACCTACTATGTGCACTGCTCCACACAGCTCCTGCAGCCCAGGCGTTCACAGTCCAGTGAAGAGGGACACACTGGAAGGACCACTGGGCGAAAATGCACCTCCTGACTCCCACTGAAGACCAGAGGAGGGCGGTGGGCTCGCCTGGGAAAGATCATTCCAGGCATCTCCCGAGTTCCTGTCTAAATCTTTGGAATGTTCTCTAATTCTGTCAAATGCGAACCCTACAGGGCAGCGAATCTAGTCTGAGTGATTTCTCCCCCACCACCCAGCCCTTTCTGGAGGAAAGTGTCATCTTGTCACGCGCTGTTACCTAATCTCAGCTTTAGGAGCAAGGGCCGCTCAGACTAGGGCTAGACAGCAGCCATGATGCCACACTGCTGGGCTTGTGATGCCTCTCCTGGGTTAGGCTGGGGAAAAATCACATGAGAGATCAGAGCCAAGCCCGTGTGCTGAGAGTAATGAGATACAGCCACTCTCCATGCTACTGGTGATAATTCCAGTATTTCCAGATTTCTCTGAAAGGCAGCTAAGGTCTGTCCAGATCTACAGAGAATATTTAGAAGAGAGGACGCTGACCCCCCGGCTCCCAGCACAATGCCTGGTGCGTGCCGGATGCTCAACAGACATCTGTGAACATGGACTGGAGGAGCTTTTACCAACTTGAACTTGGGCTTGCCCACTGGACCCAGTCCTCGCTGGGTCAGGCACCTGCCGTCCCAGCCACGGTGAACGTCATGCCCTCCACAGGGGGCCGGGACCCTCATGGCCCCATATGCCTGCCGAGATTTTCTCCCACTCCTTTGAAAAGTCCTGCTTCCCCTTTAAGACCTACCTCCATGGGTCCGTCCCCTTCGTTGTAAGTTGCTCCCCCCACCTCCCCCTTCACTTCATTTCATTGTCAGTTTTCTGTTTCCAGGATGGGTTATCGCCCCTGTGCTTGACCGTTCCTGGGCCCACGCTTACTGCTCCAAGAGTCCCCGTGACTTGCTGTCCAGGCTCGAGCTATTTTAGGCTTTGTGTCTCTTCATGCACCTGTGTCCTATTCACCTGTGTGTAAACACAATTACACAACAAGATGACGTGCCCTGAAATGATGCACTCTTTCTCCAAACACACATGCCTTGGGCACACACAGACACACACAGACAGACACACACACACACATGCAGACACACACACACACACACACACACACACACACGAGTACTTTAATTATTTCACAACTCTAGATTTGGTAAAACAAACACATGGGAAAATGAAGTTTGTCGTAAGACTGAGGTGGCAGGTGCAGGAAGCAGCAGCCCTGCAGCGTTTCTCACCCACCTTCCCCTGGGAGGGACCCTTTAGGGCCAAACCAAATGGGAGGTCTCAAGGCACACCTAACACTTTGGCGGCTGGCCAGCCTGGCTCTCCAGGAGGAAAGCCAGGGCATCTGGCTGTCTTGGTCCTGATATCTAAGCTTTCAGGAGAATTTTACTGCATTAAGCGGCTCTCAGCAAGGCACTTGGAGAACGTAGCTCTAACGTCTCAGAGCTGGTCAGCTTCCCCATCTAGTCTTCTCCTGCTGAATAACTGTGACCCGTTTTAGTTTTTATTTTCTTGTTAATTTCATGCCTTATGCTAACTCCGTGTTGAGTACTTAATCTTGTTAAGAAACATCCACAAAATATTTATGAATGGGAGACATTTCATAGGTAATTGCATCCTACCTTTTTCTAAAAAAACTTTTATTTTATGCCCTTTGTGTGAAATAATTAAACACATCATTTTCATTTTGATCTTTGGGGGATTAAAACTGTATTTAATCATGCAATTTTTTTATTATTATTTTTGTTCTTGTGTTACAGCAAATGTGCGGTGGTTTTTATCTCCCCTTTGTACTTGCAATAGCATATTATTTGACCATGAATCACTTTAATGGATTGAAACATAAGCGTGTGAATTGAAAAATAGATACATTAGTCAAATCAATAAATAAATATGAAAATATATTTCTGCAATGAAAAACCATCTTGGCTACTGTGTCCTCCAACTTGGACAGAGAGAGCTGAAATATATGGCCGTAAAATATAGCTTGCCATGTCGACTAGCCAGTGCCTGCAGCCTGAAAGGAATTTTGAGCACTGGGTAAGTAGTATTTCACCAACAAAATCATAAAATAAAGACGTTAAAATGAAGGGATGATGGAGTGCCACGGGACGTTTGTCAAATCACCCTTCAGTCTGAGGCTGGAGTAGTTTAGTATTAGATCTTGCATACTTTCATATAAATTTGCTTACAAAGAGCATGTACAACAAGCAGTGTCACCAGACTGGCCCTGTAGCAAATATATTTCTACTAGTTTTGTTGGACAAACTTTTCTTGCACTCCATGGTACAGCTGGTGTAGAAATAACTAATTCATCTCTGGTCTAAAAAAGTATGACTATGGCAATCTTCACCCAGAGTATTTGCTAATTAATGACTTAACACTGCTCCTTCTAGCTATTCAAAAGCCGGCTACCCCATTTTTATATATTTCTCCTCATGTGCTGTCTTTATTGGATGAAATCCCCTATTAGTCATAATCAGTGTTCAATCTCTAATTTCATAAGATAATAAAATGGGCTGCAAGGATTATTAGTAGTTACATTGTGTAACTTATCAGTTATTTGTCAGATGAATGTCGGAATATAATTAACATGCATTATTTTAACGAATACAGCTGAGAAATGAGGATTTTAAGGGACTTGCCTTTCTCAGAAACTAGGCACAAGATACAGTAAGGAGATCCGTATTTGCATTTATTTACATAACAGAGTACTTTCTTTTTTGTTGCACATAATATTAGTTAATATCTTTCAACTGCAAATTGCTGCAATTTGTTGTTTGATTACATTTTTACACACATTAATGAGATCAAGCAGCTATAATTAAAATTTGTAGGTTCTATTGGATAGAGGATAAAATCGGATGGGTGGATAGAATAGCTGTGAAATCAGGTAGGAGCATTCTAGATGCAGGGCTGGATGGTGTTCTAATGTTTTTGACATCCATGCCTATTTCCAGGACCACCTCAAAGAGAGAGGGGGTGTTTCCTCCGCTTCCACAAGCACCACTTCGGGACATCCCTATCCTTCCACCTTGCCCAGCGGTGAAACATTATACGGCAGAACCCAGCCCTGCGTGATGTGAATGTAGGGGGTAAACTTTTTAGATTTTGCTCCTTTCTCTAGTTTAAAGCACCGGTTTTTTTTTTTTGGTTTGTTTGTTTGTTTGCTGTTCTAGGTCCATCCGAACTGCCATTCACAGCCAGCCAGGGAACTAAGCAAGACCCTCAACTCAGATTTTGATTTACAATTTACAATTTAGTCTTTCTTCTCTCACAAAGATAGCGACCTGTCCCAGGAGCTGGTCTCTGAAAAGCAGAAGTTGGCATTCGAGGTGCCCAACCTGGCCCTCCCTGGGCTGTTTGGGAGGCAAGGATGCTCTCCGAGGAGAAGGTGAGTCTTGGGGGCTCTGAGTTGGGGTGCAGGCAGGAAATCCTGGGGCCGTGCTGGGAGCCTTAGCTGGCATCCCTACTGAGCTGTATCACCTGGCCTCTGGAAACGTGGCTCTGGGAACCCACCAGAGAACCTTAAGGCTCTCTGTCCTCATACACACATTTCAGCAATTAGAGCGAGGGCAGAACCCCCGAAACAGGAGGCAGGCTGGCTCTGCCCTCCTTCCTGTGTCCAAAGCTGGCCCTCGTCCCAGCAGAGGCAGGAACCAAGGTGCACTCGCTGACCATCTGGCGACCAGTGCAGGAAAGATATATTTTGGGGGGTGGTCATCTTACCGCCCCAGATTCAACTGTGCCAGTTTCAGTGTGTACTTTTTATGAAACATTTTATTCAGGGTAACCGGTGTGACACTGAGTCTGCTTTATCCTCTGCCCCACCCCCCTTTTCTCCCCTGTATTCTCTGGTTTATTCTCTGTCCGGTTGGTTTCGGTTCTGACGTAGCCCACCCACATGCATGTTGCAGAGATGGGTGAATAAAAGTCAGATACAATTTGGTGTAATTGTGGTGAAACCTTTGTAGAACATCTGCAAATGCCGGGGTTGCATTTGTGGAATATACTAGCCTATGATTTTGTAATCAGTAGTTCAAACATTTTTCTTTTCAATTGCTTTTTTGTGGGGGAGGGCAGAGTATACAGAAACTCATCGGAATAAAAATTATTTTTGAACCCCAGATATGTTAGTGCTATTTAAATGCCGTATGGGGAATACTGTATGCACATAAACATTTTAAATAATGCCAGTAAAAATTATAGTGACTCATTGTACAGACCACCCTGGGCCAGCCAGCTTCAGCTGACTTTAAATATTCCTATATAAACATCAGGCTTTATTTAATATATCGACCTCAACATACTTTTGTCATTAAAGTTACTAATAAACGTGATTTAATTTTTCATGCAGTAAATTGTTTATTGTGCTGATGCTGTGTGCTTGGAGGAGATCTTAGGGTCATTTCTCATACAAAGCACCTTCCATTTACAGAAACGTCAGACTTATAGCTTCAGCTGTATTACTTGTGTCTGAGTCCTCATTCCCTGAGTGTGAAAACTTTATTGCTCATTATCTACTGGGCTGTGATGAAGTGACAGATGATTTACTGGGAGCCAAAAAACTGTGTTTCAACGGCGAACATTTTTATCCTTTTGTACTACAGTCCTGCCGGCCTCCTCTAACTGCCGAGGCAACAAATAAAGAAAGCTCGGGGCTGGAGGGGACGGCGGGTTCCCTCATAAAGGTCCACATTTCAGATCGCACTCTGTTCCTAATTTGATTCAATTCCCCTTTGTTGCTTAAAAATTCAATTTGTTTAATTGAGCTGTTTGACAGTAAAGTCTGAATTCCATGCATTTTAACCGTTCATATTAATTTTCCCTCTGTACAGTATTTTATTAAAGTGCTTTACAGGCAGAGGCTTAATTTAAATTTGGTGACCTCACAGCTTATAAAAAGATCCGAATTCTTTTTTTCCCCCCTCAAACCTAAATTAAAATGAGTCAATGCAAACCAGGGGGACAGTTGTGCTTTCTGGGCGGAGTTGAATGAGTCGAGGAGAGGAAAACGCTGAGGTATGGGAGTATGGAGTGTGAAGCGGTGTGTGTGTGCGTGTTTTATGTGTATATTTTCACATTTTAATAGATGACATAATATTGTGGCAGAAATGAAAGTCTAAATGACCTGCCTTTAACAGTTAAAAAAGCAGCTCTCTATCCTCCGTTAAAATGGCAGGTGAGGCATTGTAGAATGGATTATACATCGTCTGCTTTTTACAGGGTTACACATTTATTGACATTTAAAGAGCTGAACATCTTTTCCTTTAGGATTAATAAGATACCCAGAAACCAACATAAGATTTTTAAGGTTTACTAAACTTTAATCTGTAAAATTTAATAGCAATATCCCAGCCGTTACGTGTGTGTAGGACGCTGTGTGCCTCTCCAAACACTTTTGAGCAATGAATTATGTTACAAGAATGGGTTGGTTGTGTATCATTATGTCCAGGTAAATGCCAGAATGATGACATAATTGGTAGTTGGGAGTAAAATACAGCCCCTGTAAAATGTTACTAAGGTACATGTGGAAGGCTTGTAATTCATTATACATAAACATGACTTGCAGGTATTTATCATTTTATGAAATATAGACTAACCGGATCTCAGCAGGCATTGTGTTTCTCTCGCCTTTGTTATTTCATTGAAACTGTGACCATGTACTGTTTCAAAATTGCTAATTCCTTTTTATTCCACCATTAACCAGCAGACCCCAGTGAATTTCAAGTCTCTTTCCAGGCACTGGAGACTAAGTATTCTGTAAATGCTTAAATCCTGAAAGCTGGCCTTATTAGGAAGGAGAGTCCACCAATTACAGACAATGATAAATTTGTGGCTTTGGATGAAAGGTCAGATGGCTATTTCAGACACTGAAACAGCCCAATTTCATAATACCCAGCACCTTCAGAAAAGACATTTTGCACCCTGATGCCTGATACTTCCTGCTAAAGACGTATAGTGATAGTTTGGAAGTCGGGAAGCCCATTTCCCACCTGTGCGCTGCGTTCTCGTCACCCTGGGCAACTGTTTAACTTTTAACCTGCTTGTTCACAGAGCCTACATGCGTTAAAGTACAACATACCACACAAGGAAGCAGGTCTGGCAACATTTGTTTTATGCCGTTTGCCAGAAGACACATTACTCATGCTTTCAGACGTTTTCTGCTGTCCCCAAGTAAGAAGTCATTTTCTCTAAATGGCCACGTTTGCTTTCAATTCATCCACTTTCAGGCCATCCTGGCCTCTCCAACATGAACAGGGCATCCTACTAAGAGAAAAAGTCCAGTCTAAAAATGCCGTTGAGAAGGGCTTTTGTTTGACCATTCTTTTGGGGTGTTTGATTTTATAAAATTTCATCAAGCCCTTGCTCTGCGACCCAGCCACTCGCTCATCCTGGGAGACAAACTGCTTTCTAACTAGGAGGTGTCTCTCTCCAAACAGTCTTGAGCCGCGGCCTACAGTGGACTAGCCTCAGCATCGCTTGGTGTTTCCCTGTCTGCTTTTGGGCCGGGTGACATCACGGAATGGATGTGGCAGGAGAGACATCTGATGTGACAGCTGCACGGCACATGGCAAGCCCTTGGCCCACTGGTTAATTAATGGTACCAGAGAATAGGTAATGAACTCGTCTGGAATTAGCAGTCTTTCCACTAATGGGGTCCATCATTCCAAGCTTGGGGTAACCACCCTGTGGAGATAAAAGGCAATGTGGACAGAGGCAGAGGAGAAGGTCCCCAACACAACTGGGGTGCCTCCAGGTGAATGGGTGAAATGCTTCAAGCAGGTGTTTGGCCTGGAGGCCTCCTGTGCTCCACAGGAGCAATAGAAAAATACTACCTGGTCTAAGCCTGTGTATTTCCTCATTCCTTGCGTGTATTTAATTTATTAATTTCTCTTCCTCAGATTTTCCCCCAAAGGCTACCATCCCAGTTTACAGTGTGACAAAGCATGGGATTGGATGACTGAGACTTTCTCCGTAAATATTCCCGAGTTGACAAGGGTATTTCATTCTATCCAGAAACTGAGAAATCCATTAAAGACCACGGGTTTTCTAGAAGGGGATCATGCTCTTTAATTGAAAGAAAGATAGCAAACAGACCTTTCAGTATACGGGTGAAATGTTCTATTTAAAGGGAAAGTGAAATTACCTTTTTCCAAGCATGTTGGATAACATTCAAGATGGAATAGCTGCTGTCTACGTCTACGTCTGCTCTGATCTAAGTAATAAGCTTTTGAGGTCCCAATGCATAGGCAAAGGAGATGAAAGAAATAATGATGAAGATTATGTAGATGGATAAAAAAAATTAAAAGACATTTCCTAACCCTCCTTGTAGCTCTCCTCTCAGAACCTTTCTGGAGCAAACAATCAAAACAGAGAGTGCTGAAGAGTCAACAGGTGGGAGTCTCACTTCTGTGTGGGAGTAGACGATCAACTCCCGAAGGGGAACATGATTTTGGGACCCTCTTGCCCACCCACTGCCGAATGATCAGGAGAGAAGAAATCAGAGACCTGAGACTTCCACAAACTGGACAACTGAAAACTGACTTTAGGTTTTTAACCTTCTCAGTGCAAGCATAACCCTATGGAGACCGCATGGAATTCGTATGTGTTCTGTCATCCTCTGAAGCACTGTTTTGCCTCTTTGTGTGTGTCATGGTCCCACGTGTCTCTCCATCAACTCTAGAAACAAGCTTAGGGACAGAATTGCGCTTTCCTTTTGTTAAACTCCCCATGATGGTAGCTTGGTGCTCCTCACACAGGGAAGAGTAGTGAGTGCCCCGACTTTCACTTCAGTTAACTCAAAAGACTACTTTGAGATGAATGGTCAAAAAAAGATGAAGGAATCAATGGACAAAGCTAATGGCAACATTTAACATGATTTCTGCATTGTCGATTCCACTTATTTGGACAAGACACGGTGCGAGGCACCTCCATAATGAACTGTATCAGCTGGCTGGGCGACAGTGGACTTGTAAGTGGGTGCTGGGTTGTGGAGCACAGAAGAAGCAGGGTTGGAAAGGACTGGGGTAAGGTGATGTGTGAGTTGAACCTTAAACAACGAGAAATGTTTAAATTGACAAAGACTGAGAATAAGAGACATTCCAGTCTGAGAGTCTAACTAGGTGAAGAATGACCTCCTTTGGTAATTTGGGGTCAGTAGTATGGAAATATTCTTCCTACATAAATAAGAAACTCAATCTAAATTTTAAAGTGAGGTCTCCTTGGGTATGAGAGCCAGTGAGACCCAGGTTCAAGTCCCAGCTTTGCCATTTCCTAGCCATGTGCCCTAATGACCCTCCTAAGTCCTCTTCTGAGAGATGAGACTCAAATACAAGACCTGCCTCATGGGGGTGTAGTGAGGATTGAACACCATATGTTGGAGCATTTCCTTAGCTTTTTCCATGTGAAAGCCTAACACATCGAAACTGGAATCTATCATCACCCTTTGCTGTTGATTCTGCCACCACTGATCCACCACTAGAAACTGTGTGCTTCCCAGATTGCTGGATACAGCCTGAGTGCCACCAGAAAACTGGCTCAGGTACCAAATAACATTAAAAGCTGGTACCCAGACCTGAAGGTGATTCTCTCTCCTCTTTCATTTTCAAGATAAATTATTTTGTTGCTTTGTAAAAATGATAAATTTTTCTTACAAGGAATTAAGACTTTGATGAATTGTACTCCACATTTAGTGGAGTTTTCTTATATCTTCTCCTTTCCCCCCTCTAAGGTGGTCAGGGAAAGGTAAGGAGAAAGAGTTGTAAGAACTCAGAAGCTGTCATATATTCAGTTTATGTATGTTATAAAAAAGCTTAGTATACATGTCCTTCTGCCTCCTCTTCTCCTACCCAGTTTTAAGAAATTATATCATTTCCATGGTGTTTACCTTTACTGCATTTATACATTTACATATACTCTCACATTTGTTACTTATCTGCTTTAAAAATGACATCTTTGTTCCCCTGACGTAGGACATGAGAAAAATAGTTAGGTTATGCTAGTTTTAACCCACTCTTCCTCTTCACTACCCAACTGTTGAAACTGTTTTTATGTCATTGAAGTTATGCATGTGTGTGTTTTGTTCTTTTATCATAATTCCCACACTTGTCATAGCTTGAGCTCCAGATCAGTGGCTTTGGTACTCATGACCCATCCTTGGTCGGCTGTCTTTCTATTTACTTACCGATGGGCTGCCTTTGCTCTCCAGGTGCTTCTATCAGAAAGGCTTATAGAGACTGTATTTCTTGAGTTCTTGAATGTTTCTTTCTTTTAATACTTGAATTACAGTTTGGCCAGGTACAGCATTCTTGGGTTAACACTTTCTTTTCCTGAGGATTTGGTAAGTGGATGGTTCTGAGAGAAGGACCCATCTTCTCCTGGATCCCCAAAGGAGTCTTCTCTTGGAAGATCAATACCTTTACTAGCATGTGTCTCAGTATTGATCGTTTCATCATTTTTCTTGGTCCACAGAGTACTCTTTCAATCTATAGGTTCAACTTGCCTTTTATTTCTGGAAAGTTTTCTTAAATTATATCTCAAAGTTTTTTTTTTTTTTTCTGTTCCAATTTTTCAGCTCTCTGCTTCAGGAATACCATTTATGTGTTTGCTGGATACTTTTTTCTATCTTACCTACATGTTATTTCCTCATTTCTCTTTCACACACCTTGTTTATTTCCATTTTATTTCCTCAGTTTCTCGTCCTGTCTTCCACGGTCTCTACTGTGCTGTCAGTAACAGATCTTTCTATTGTGTTGCCACCAAGGTGGCCTTCATTTCTCTGATGGTTTTAGCTTTTCATCTACTTCTTTTCTTCTTGTTTCTTCTTCTACTGTTGCCTCTCTCTCTATTTTCTGAACTCCTGTAGCTCTGCTCTGAGATTTTGTATTAAAGAAGTAATTATTTCATTAAATTTGTAACAGTTCATGGGGCTTGTTTGGTAACAGTTTTCATCTGTTCCATGGAAGCCTCTTTTAGTGAGGGTTCTCTATTTACCATTTGTTTTCCTGTTAATTTCCTCCCCTTTCCAGTAGTATCCTAAATGTGTTCTGTGTGTATTCCTTTTTTTTAAAATTATTACTCATCTTGGAATGAGATGAATTGTTCATGGGCCAGCCTCGTGAAGAAGTTTGATGTTGGCAAGGGCCAGGCCAGTGTGCTGGGAGAGCTGATCTCTTCCTGATTATTAGGGAAGTTCTTAACACAGCACATTGTTTTGGCACTTACCTCTCCCCAACCAAAGAGATCAACAACTGTAAGACTGCTTCTAACCCCCATCCCCCAATTCTGTCCCTCGAACAGATGGCTTTCTGCAAATATGGTGAGTTTGTGTGTTTCTTCATTCTGCCCCATCTCTCTTGCTTCTCCATGTATTAATAACAAACAGAATCAGAGAGAGAATTCTTTACCAGCTGCTGTATTCAGTTCTTTTGTTCTGAACTAGGGATCTTAGATTCTGTCCATCTTGGTATGTTGCCTACTATATACAGTTGTAACCTGAAAGTTTTATCTGAACTTTGTATGTAGCCACCGTCAGGGGCGTTTCAGATGAGATCACTTTTAAATCAGTGGATTCTGAGTAAGCAGATCAGCTTCCCTCGTGTGTGTGTGGTGGTGGGGGGGCCTCATCCAATCAGCTGAGGTCTTGAGAGAAAAAGACATGTCCCTCTAGGAAGAAGGAATTCAGCCTGTGGACTTGAGTTGAAACCTCAGCTCTTCCTTGGGTCTCCAGCCTGTAGCCTACCCTACAGATTTTGAACTTGCCAACCTCTGCCATTGTGTGAGCCAGTTCCTTAAAATAAACATCTCTTTCTATACACCTAAACACCCTATGGGTCCTGTTTCTCCAGAGATGCCTAACTAATAGAGCAAGTTTGAGGATGATCAAGGATGTCGCTGTGGTGGGGGTCACCAAATGAGGGGGCAGAAGGGCAGGAGAACTGGGCTGTAGAGATCATCCAGGGCTTTTCAGGCCAAGGAAAGAGTCCAGGGAACTCTCTTCTAAGTGTGATGGGAAACAAAGTATGCTAGACTGTTGGCAACATGACTTCTGTACTGCTCTGCCTGCATTCATGCCTCTGGGTAATCCCCTCCTATGCGGCCTCAAGGTTGGCCACGTGACTTGATTTGGCCAAGGAGACAGTAGTGGGGAGTGCATGGGTGTGGGGCTTGTCCTGGCTTGCCCTTTGGCACCCTGAGACTGCCCGGCACAAAGCCAAGGTTAGCCTATCAGAGGCTGCGTGACCCATGGGGCAGAGGAGAACCATGCCAGCCCAGCCCCTGTCTCGAGATCCCCGGCCTGACAATTTCCACTCAGCCCAAGCTGAGTCCCCAGCTCACCGCAGAGGTCAAACAAGCTGGCCCTCACTGGAGGAAGCACCCAAATGACCCACAGGATCTTGAATAATAATAAATGTTGGATAAGCACTGCATTTGGGGGCAGTTTATAATGTGGGAGGCTGATTCACAGCAGACGAAGAGGGAAGAGCAGAAGCAGGGAGGCAGTTGGGCCATTGGAGGAACCAGGTGACTGATGGTGCCTTGGACACAGAGGCAGCAGTGAGAAGGAGGGAGGGGATCTGATTCTGCATGTATTTTTTTAAAAAGTTATTTTATTGAAGCATAGTTGATTTACAATATTGTGTTAATTTATGTCGTACAGCAAGTGACTCGGTATTACATGTACACACATTCTTTTTCACATTCTTTTCCATGATGGTTTATCCCGGGACACTGACTATAGTTCCCTGTGCTCTGCAGTAGGACCTTGTGGTCTATCCGTTCTCCATATAATAGTTTGCGTCTGCCAACCCCAGACTCCCGATCCGTGCCTCCCCCACGATTCATGTATTTTGAGTGGTTCTGGCTTGAGGAGCGGCACGACTTTCTTTCCCATGAAATGAAGGTTTCATGGACAAACAAGTTGCGGAAGCTCTGGATTACACAGAGTTTAATGACTTCTTTTACTGAGGAAGTTTTCCTGGTATTTACCATGAAAGGTGGGTCATCCATCTCTGAGAAGGCATAGAACACACAGGGTTCCTCCAACGTCACTGCTCTAGGGAAGATCAGGGAGCACACTTGGGATCAGACACTGGACAGTTGGTAGAAATGGTGATGGTACAGACGACACTCATTGACTGAAGCTGGTCATGGGTCAGGCACCCTCTTTCTGACAGCTGCCTCACTAAACTTGTGTTCTCAGAGGTGAGATGCCTTATTCGGGTCCCGTGGCTGGTGGGTGGCCCTCCGTACTTTCAGCTGTGGCCTGTCTGGTGCCTCAGGCTGGCCTTCCTGCTCCTCACATCCAGGCTCATTGACAAAGAACTGGGATTCACTGTACTTCCCTGGATGTGGTAGGTGGGGATGCTTCATACAGCATCAGAGATAGGAGCTTCTGAAAGATTATAAGAAAAACAAATACTTCCTAAACGGGTGCCTTTTAACAAGGGCAGGGAAGGCTGGCAGTAGGCCATGGAATAGTCAGGTGGGTTCTCCTAGGGCTCCAGGCCTCTGTGGGGCACAGGAAGGATTCACGTCCAAAAGGAGGGAAAGTGGGAGGAGGGTGACATGTACTCCTTGCCTCACCTGCTGCTTTTGCCTCTTCCCTTCTCAAACCTGGAGCTTCCCCATCGTCCCCACAATCAAATCCAAATTCTTTATGATGGTGTCCAGGCCCTGGTTTGTTTTTCTGGCTGTCTCAGGCTCTCATGTCATTGCTGCCCTTCCCCACAGGGACACTCCAGTCCCTCTGGACCTCTGGTGGCTCCAAGACTCTGTATCTCCTTTCTGACCTTCGTTATTTTGCATTTACTATTCCTCCTGCTTGGAATGCCCTTCTGACCTGCTTGTGGAAGCTGCATTATTTTAAAGTCCAGATTAAGGGATACTGTCTCCACATGGAAAACAAACGTAACCGTTACCAAAGGGGAAAGCGGGGGGAGGGATAAATTAGGAGTTTGGGATTAGCAGATACAAACTACTATATATAAAATAGATGAGCAACAAGGTCCCACTGTATAGCACAGGGAACTATACTCAATATCCTGTAATAAACTATAGTGGAAAAGAATCTAAAAAATTATATATATATATATATGTATACATATATATATATATATATATATATGTATATCTGAATCACTTTGCTGTATAGCAGAAATTAACCCAACTTTGTAACTCAACTACACTTCAATAAAAAATAAAAGTTACTGCCTCCAAAAGCTCTGCAGGCTATTGAAGCAGATTTAACCACTCTCTTCCATTTCAACAGTAGTTTCTCTGTACTCTTACATATGGCTTTCTGTCATTTGACTTTTCCTCCAGTTAGTCTGGTAGGCTAGAAACACTGTACTATGGAGAGAGTACACAGCCTTGGAACCAGGAAGATCTGAATCTGAGTTCAGGTGCCACCCCAAGCTGGCCGTATCACTTGAATGCTATTTAATGTCTCCAAGCCTCAGTTTCCTCATTTATCAAAGAGAGTTAATATTAATACTTACAGAATAGCATCCCATCTGTCTTCTTCTGTAGACAGTAAGCTCTTAAGGGCAGGGATGGCTCTTTCTTATCCATTACTGTATCCTCAGAACCTAGTACAGGGCCTGCCTATACTAGGCTCTGAGTGAACATTTGATGGATGGATGAATGAATGAAGTTGTGAGATGGTTGTAAGCAATGAAATAGGTCATTGACATGAGGTGCTTAGCACATGGCAGGCTTCCACTACCTGGCTGCTGTTATTACTCAGTGGAACGTGACCATTGCGCCAACTTCAGGAGTTATGGCTGTGGAGGCTGGGGAACAAGCCTTGTTCATTGCCGTCCTCTCAGCTAGACCCTCCCTTCCGTGTGGCAAGCGTCCCAGGACGCTGAGTATGACTTTGCGATCATTGCAACCGGAAACAAACCTCAGACAGAAAACGAAACAGAGGAGCTGCCTCCTCTCTTGGAGCTCGTGTGTCCACACTGTGACACTGTGAGCCCAGCGGCCACGTAACACGTATGTTTTATTGCCGAGTAGAGATGGACTAATAGTTTACGTTAATTGGGCACTTGCTACGGGGTAGTCCTTGCATTTTATTTTTTATTTTTAACTTATTTTATCCTGACGACAACCCAGTAGGAAGTCATAGTACTCTTCTGGATAAACAGACAGGAAAGCAAAGCTCATGGAACTTTCTCAAGGTCACACAGCTGGGAAGGTGGAGCTGTGATGCAGACCCAGGAGGTGTGAGGACAGGATGCGAACAGGAGGGACTTGGCTCCTTCGTAGCAGTAGAACTGCGGGACGGTGTAGAACCATTGAGATACATCTTATAACAGCATCTGCCCTGGGAGTATGTGCAAAAAGGACAGTAGGATTCTAAGGGAACAACACTTGAGTGGTGGGTGGGTAAAACGGGAAAAAGCTGGCTTTGGGGTCTGACGGGCCTGGCTTTCCTCATTATCTGCATGAAGACCTAGGACAAGTCACTTCTCCTAGATTCAGTTGTTTTCCTTTAATAAGGGACCTTATATTATCTACCTAACTGGGTGGTGATGAGTTTTTAACGTGATAGTGGTGACAGTTTCTGGTCCAGGTAGGATGTCAATGGAAGTTGGTTCAGTTCCTTCCAAGGGGCAACCCCCAGAGCAGCCCCAAGTCCTCTGGGAAGTAGTTTTGTCTCCGCTGGACTCCAACCCTTCCCGATGGAGCCCACTTTCACTTTCTGAGGGATTTGCAGGATGCTGGAAATAGAGAACAATTACCCGTCTGCTTTGACTTAGGGCAACTTTGCTCTGTCTAGACTCGTGGAGGCTGCCACGTGATGCATGGCCTCTGTCGGCATCATGGGCACCCCTCCAGCTCTCCTCTTCTCACTGCTCAGGCCACTGGACCCCATCCAGTGATCTAGCTCTGTCCAGCCTGGGGACCTGCCTCTACTCAGGGAAGATTCTATATCAACTTCTTGTAGATAAAACACTTGCAGCTTCTTGGAGTTTCTCTGGGAAAATGGTTCTCAGAGGTTGTTTGCAAATGTGAATTAACCAAAGCACTGGTTAAATGCAAATTATGGGGTCCCCCACCCCTCCAGTCTCAATCAGTGGGTCTGGAGTGAGGGTACAGGCATCTGGGTTTGTAATGAGCAGATGGTCTGAGCACCGCCCTTTGAGAAATACTGCTCTGGATATGAGTGACCCACTCGTCTCTGTTTGTCTGGGACATTGCATGGTCCTGGGCAAGGCAGGACAGATGGTCACCCTAAATATATGTAAATTCAGGCTCTTTGGGAATCCTAGGGACCATCTACCTGGGCTTCAAGTAAGGTCTCTCATTCTCAGTTCCTGCCTGCCTTATTTCCTAAGATGACCTGCCATCCAATGACTGGATGACACACTCAGCCCACTGATGGGGACACACAATAGCCAGCGGCTGGACGTCCACTGCTCCTTGCTTACTGGGATACAGCTATGGCAGCTCTGTCCTCTCCAGGCCCCCTTCTGCCTGCCAGGCTGCACGTGGTCCCATTACCAGCAGGTGGGTCCGGCTCCCCAGCACCTGCCCCACCACGGGGCATGTTGAAGTCCATGTGCTGGTCCCTCCAGCTTCCTCTACCCTCAGCCGCATGGGAAGGCAGGACAGCATGACCTTTCCTGCAGAGAACGGGAGCTGAGGTGCCACAGAGCCCTGGTTTTCCAATTTGAGCTATTGCTGAGCCTGTAATATCTCTGCCATTCATTGGAGGAGCCACTGCTCTGCTAGCATTGAATTCGTTACTCATTAAAGCAGTTTGAAGTAAGGCACAGTGTGTCCTAAAAGGTGCCGTATGAAACCAAATTAAGTATATTTCAGTACAAGTGCACTCAGCCAGTTGTTCCCAAGAAAACCTGATAATTAGGACTCTAACTTAGTGCGATGGTGTAACCTAGCCCAGAAAAGATGCTTATTATAGCCATGCCATTCACACAGGCATTTATGAAAATGTTTCAAGTACATAGAAATATTTTAGGAGTGTATAGGTTGGCTCGAAAAATCAGTTTGGGTTGAAGATTGGCATTCGGCATCTCAACCTCTGCCTCCGTAGAAATTGTTGCAGTTACTTTTTTCTTTCATAGTCTCTGTTCTTCCTCTCTTCTCTCTTTCTCGTAAAGTCAGTTTTGCTTTTTCCAGTTTCAAGCACAAACTTTGGTGTTCTTCCTTTTCAGGTTCCCCGTGTTAAAAAACCAGCTTCCTATGAATAGTCACTGCATCAGTCAGCTTGGGCTCCAGGACAAAATACCCCAGACGGGGTGGCTTAAACAACAGACATTTATTCCTCGTGGTTCTGAAGGCTGGACGTCTGAGATCAGGGAGCCAGCGTGTCGGGTTCTGGTGAGCCTCCCTTCCTGGCCTGTAGATGGCCATCTCCTCTCATGGCAGGAAGAGAGAGTAGGAGGGAGCTCCCTCCCATCTCTTCTTCTCAGGGCACTGGTCCCATCGTGAGAAGCCCACCTTCAGAGCCTCATCCAGCCCCAGTCACTTCCCAAAGGCCCCACCTCCTAATACCATCGCATTGGGGGTTGGAGCTTCAACATAGGAATTGTGGGAGCGACACAAACATTCAGTGCATAAGAGTCATGTTTTACAAAGTGCTTCCCCCAGTGTGTTCTAATCTGCTTGGGGTAAGTAGTGGCACATCCAAACTAAAGTATTCACCCTGTAGATACAGAGATACCAAGGGCAAAAGACATCCATCCCAAATGCCACAGGGCTCTTTGTCGTGCACGTGTTGAGGCTGGACCAGAGGCTGATGAGCAAGCAGTGTTGCCCTGAGCTCTTCTGTTTTCTCAGCACTAAGGACACCATGTCGACTTGTGTACCAGGCATTCCCTAAGGTGGCCGCAGCCCAGGGGGTGGGGGGGCGTCCTTGAGTGGGGGCAGAGGTCAAGGTGGACTTGCCAACGTGTACTCGGTTCCTCCCTCCATCCCTGGGGCCTCTCCACACTGTTCTGTATTCCGGGTGATTCTGGCGTCTACAGCCATCTCCATGTTGAGCGATCACTGTGGGCGCCCTTAAAATATCAGACCTCACTCAGGACATTTCTGAAAACTTGCCACAAAGACATAAACTTTCCTTCACAGAGTTTTTCACTCTAAGGAGCCTTTGAGCATTTTAAAATTCCCATAGGTAGACATGCGATTTTCTCTGATTATTTAGGAAGCAATGGACCACTAGGCAGTGTATTAAAATGGCCTTCAAGTGGACCCCACTTGAAAGGCGGCTCCTGACACTCAGGCTTGGGGATGCTCAGACTCCTTCCACGGGGTCCGCAGAGGTGTCAGCAAGCTCTTTCCAGCCAGCTCCACAGGCCCACTCCAGTTTTCTTCCTGTGTCCCCCTGCCTCTTCTGGCCCATAACAGATGCTGAACTCACCGCCAACAGCAGTGTCCAGGCATTATCTATGTGAATATATCCTGAAACCAGTGCTGGGTCCCTCCAAAGCAGCAATCACTCAGCTGTTTGCATGCGGACTTCTGTGCTGGGTCTGAAGCTATAGTATGGCTGGTAGGTGGCTCACAGGCTAGTGAGAAAGAAACACCGAGCTGGACTTGTAGGAGAGTGTGATTGGTCCAGACAGCAGATGCACAGGTGCAGGGGAGCGTGGAAGCCCAGGGGACGTGACCATCCTTCGTTTGGCAGCTAACTGTTCTCCCCGGCTGGGCACAGAGGAGCTCCAGCCAAGCCATGCAGATCCATCTAATGGGAGGCTGGCCCAGCTGGTCCAGGCTTCCAGTGCATTGAGTCTCACTGGGGTCGGACTCGTGCCCAGTCTGCCATATTGAGCTGAACGTGCCCCAGCCGGTCTTGCTGGGAAGCTGAGCCCAAGGCCACGGTTACTTCATGGTCTTCACTCTGCTGGACCGGGTCCTCCTTCGCTCCCAGAGAAGAAAGGCCAAGACAAACTCAGTCTTGGTCCCTGGAAAAGTAGAAAATGAAAAACCCAGTAGGTGAGAAAGTTTGTGTCTTAGGAGGTGTCAGACCATGGTGAGAATATTGCGGCTTTAGGACTTGATCGGAGGATGACTTCCTGTGATGCTCAGAAACGTGAGCCCCTTGGTTGCCACTAAGTGCACCTGGGGAGGAAGGCGGAGGCCACGTTGCAGGCAGAATACCAGAGCCAGAGGCCAACTTTCTCCATGTGGTTCCCCCTCTGGGGTTTTCCAAGAGGCATCTGGGCACCTGGTAAAAGAGAATGTCCTCTGGAAGCCCAGGGTTTCCTTGACAGAGGAAAGCAGGGCTAGGCGGGAAGGATGCTGTGTCCCTGTCACTCTGTATCAGGCCTTTTCACAGGAAGACACATCGTCTGAGCACAACAGACCTGATGTGTTCTCAGTTGCTATTTATTTTATTTGAAAGCAGTTTTCCTGTTCTAGACCTAGGTCCCTCTGGTCGATTAGAAAATTCATAAATACCGGTCATTGTAGGAACACATTTTAAAAATTCATTGACTGCAGCAATTCACCCAGAACTCTGTGCCCAGCTTTCAAGCACGAATCTGGTCTAAATTGAAATGCCTCAGCTCAAAGTTGCTGTAAAGCCGCTATGAATTATTGTAACGCCAACTCACTCTGAATTTGTGAGCTTACTCAGAAGGACCCACATGTATCTACAATAGTTTTCGTGTTTTTTTCCTCGCGTGTGTTTAGTAACAACAGTCTCCTTAAATCGTAGTGGCAGATCGCCAGAGGAAAGAGAGGCGTTAATGAGACTTGGTGTAAGTGGAGGGAGTGCAGGACTGACAGTTTTCCGTAGTGTGGTTGGCACTGGATCGAAAAGGCGGATGCTGGCCGATCACCTTCGGTCATGATGTAAGCAGAGTGATGGGGAAGATCCCAGGACCACTGAGGAATTGCACTGGCCCTGGGAGGCAGAGGGAGACCATGGACTGCTCATCACTCCAGGCTCTCAGGTGAAATATGAGAACAGTGACAAGCAGACGTGAATGATACCCCGGTGACAGCACACCAGGGTTTGCAAGGAGCCGACCCAGGGCAGGGTACTGTGTCCACCGGGGAGGTGGAGAGAGCAGCTCGGGCTCCCGGGAGCCTCTGTGTCTTTCAGGAAGGATGTTTGCAGAATGCATTGATAACTTGCTATTTTTTTTTATTGGAGTCTAGTTGATTTACAATGTTGTGTTAGTTTCAGGTGTTACAACATAGTGATTCAGTTATACATACACTTATATTCATTCTTTTTTAGATTCTTGTCCCATATCGGTTATTACGGAATACTGAGTAGAGTTCCCTGGGCTATACAGTAGGTCCTTGTTGGTTATCTATTTTATATATAGTAGTGTGTATATGTTAACCTCAAACTCCTAATTCATCCCTCTTCCCCCACATTTCCGCTTTGGTAACCATAAGTTTGTTTTCAAAATCCGTGAGTCTCTTTTTGTTTTGTAAATAAGTTCACTTATATCATTTTTAAAAATTAGGTTCCACATATGAGTGATATCATATGATATTTGTCTTTCTCTGTCTGACTTACTTCACTTAATGTGGCAATCTCTAGGTCCATCCATGTTGCTGTAAATGGCATTATTTCGTTCTTTTTAATGGCTGAGTAATATTCCATTGTGTACATGTACCACATCTTCTTTATCCATTCCTCTGGATGACTAGCTATTTTTACAGAGGTCTTCTCTTTCGCCCTTTGGCTTCTGGGGTGTGAGATGGCCTTTGGAACTTTAGGTGCTGGTTTTCCATTGATAGCTTATTCGTGTCCTTTACTAGTACTCTTTTCTCTTATTCAGCCGTTTCTCTACTCAGTGGCATGTTTTTCAGAAAACAGACAATAAAAGGCTAACTCAATCCTGTCACTTTCAGGGAGTCTGTGGATAAGCTGGATACAGGGGAACCTGAGTTATTGGGTTGATGGAAACTTTGGAGATCATCTTTTCTATCCAGTGGCCTCTGCTCCTCTGACAGCTGTAGGACAGATTTCATTTTCTCCATAAAGCCAGAGCCACACTCCGGCTGCTCCTATTAACCACCAAGAAGTGGGAGACAGGGTGAAGTGGAATACATTTACACTCCATCGCCGCAAAAATAAAACGTCATTTCCCAATGTCTTGGAGTATAGACAGCCAGAGTCAGGAATCACGGGAGATTTCCGTATCATCAATGGAAATGCAAGACCTTTGTCCCAGGGAAACACACGAGGACAAAGAGGGGCCTAAGGAGTACACGAGTGCGGGAGCTTGTGGGCGCCCGGACCTCCTTAGCAGAGTTGACGTGAAGATTGAAATTTCTGTATTACCAGTAGGTAGTCAACATTCAGGAGATGAGAGCAAAAGAGAAGAAAAATCCGTTCCCGTTAACAGCGACAGAAAGTCACCTTTCAGACTTGCCTCCTGCACAAAATAGAAAACAATAAGATGTGGCCAGCGTGGGGCAGACGCGTTCATGCCACCACCTCCTACAGTGTTTACCTGGGAAGCAAGGAGTTTCCATGGGGTTTGCTTCATGCTTCTTGTCTTAGCCCATAGATCACGTTGAGCTTATGGAAGACTGATCAATTTCAGTTCATGTTAAAAATTAGTTCAAGACCATTTTGGAGAAAAATAGTCCTTTTCTGCTATTTCCGAGTAATGACCTGCCATCCGATTCGCAATCTTTCTCTCGTTTATATTCCCTGGCTCTGGGAGAAACTTCCCTAATGGGTTAGACTGAGCATTGTAACCCCTGAAATTAAATGCTGGTGTTTAAAACTTCATTTTTATAAGAAGAACTTGACATTAATAATTTTTATACCTTTGATTAAATAACTAAAAATACATTATTATTGGGTTAATAATTACTCTAGATATGTTCAGATTTTTGACGATTTCACTGCATTATTATGGCACAGAAGCAAAATTTCACTCATATATTTGACTTAAATGGCAGTCTTTAGGGATTTGAATCAGAAATTATAAGTTCTACTGCAATTTACATGTTAAGTTCTGTAACCCCGAGATAGTTCAACCGTTTGTTAAAAAAAACAGTAGGTGGCCTGTGGTCTGATTTTCAATGAATAATTTTATTTTACATCCAGCACAAGGTCCAGCTGAATGTTTCATTACATTAAAATTTCACCGAGTGACATAAACCTTGTAATTAAAAAGCGCTAACGTTTTATAGAGTGCCCAGATAATTTTGGAAAACATTGACACATTCCTTCAAGATGTGGCTGGGCTAGAACTACAGAAATGTTGTCACATCACATCCTTGGATATATTTTCATTTAAATTGTTTAAGCTGTGATTCTTTTTTTCCTTTCCCAATGAGGAATCAAAGAATTCAATGGAAATGAGGAATTATGTGATGACTGATCACCTGACTTTTGGAACATATTCCAAAATCATTTAAACATGGTTGTATGTTTCTGCATTATAATTCATTTCTGTTGGGTGCTTTTTTTATTATTTTCAGATAGCTCACGGTTTAGTACTGTTGCCTTGTTAATCTCACATTTGTTTAATTAGTAGCGCTTCTCTGGCATGCCTTAATAAAGGGTGGAAAACAGCACTTCATAGCAGTCACCTGTCTCCTGCAAGAAATCCCAGAATTACCCATGCCATCCGAGATCCCAAAATACCCATCTTGCCCACGGGCACCCGTAGGGTCTGCAATGTACTGACATTATTCTTAGACACACTGCCTGGGACTTCTAGGAATGGTGTCCCAGCAACGACCAATCAGTAACCACCTATGAACCAGCGCCACCGTATACATTGGGGCAGGGACTACTACTTCTGGGAGACATTGAAAAAAACACATCACCTTCTGTGTTCAAAGCAGAGGGGGAATGAAAGAGACAGCCAACGATGGCACCTAGCCATTCACAAGTAGAGAGAGCTCCTGGGAGCACAAGCAAGTACCATGCAGCCTCAGAGACACTGCCTGTCCTTCTCTGTGGGCCTGGAAAAGGTCTTTGAGTCCCCATCTGTGGGGACCAGACAGAGGCGTATTTCCTGGTGAGGAGAAACCTAGACCTTTTGTGTCCTTGTAGCATTCTTCGGATGTTGTTGTCTTTCTTGCTTTGTATTTGTGTATATATTGGTGTGTGTGTGTGTGTGTGCACGCAGCAAGAAGAATTTTTTCCTTAACACAATCTGAATTGTTCATACATGTGGCCTGGGGCTTTTAAAAAGGAAAAAAAATAGATGTACACATTGAGATCTGTAGATAAAAGCTCAGAGAAGCTGTAGCATTCAGTCTGCGTGGGCGAGTTGCCCTAAATAGGCTGTTTCTCCAGCACGTGGTGGAACGCTCAGTGTATCAAACTGTACAGTGCCTGTCAGCTTCTCTGTGTCTCTTTACCACTTGCTGTCCCCTGACCGCCACTAAAGTGCCACTGCTTGGGCTGTAAGTAGGAACAGGGAAGTCAGAAAAAATTAGAAAGACATGGATTTCCACCCTGGTAGAAACAGAAGGAGCCACGTCATTTAACCACCACTAGAGGCAGATCAGTGGAAAGCCGATGGGAGCTACACTGGGTGAGGTCTGGGACTTTCTCTTTTACCAAAAGGCAAAAGAACAAAAGTGATATCTACCAACTGAACAAGACAAAGAGAGAGGAAAAGCAGCTCAGATCTGGTGCCTTCCTTCCCGGCTGTAGAGACACTCCTTTTAGATTTCCCTTCTTTTTCTTTGAGATGTTTGGTGATGAATCCATGAATCCTTTTTGAAAGACATTTTTCTGTTGAGCCCTACCAATCAGGAAAAAAAAAAGCATCGAATATTAACATACAGCAGACAATTCAAGTTCTTCGAGACGAAAGTCTCCAGAATACGGGAGGAGTGGAAATACCTCAGAAATACAAGTGGGTTTTTGTTGTTGTTGTTGTTTTATGGTAAGAATGAATGAAGGGAAACCTCTGTGTCTGGTTTGAGTCTGAAATATCAGGGTCAAGTGTCAAGGCAAAGTCCCGCAAAGCAATGGGTTGTGGACACAACCTGAACCAGCCCACGAGAACAGTTATTAATATTTAAACGAGAACGTCGTAGGGAGAAGTGCGGCAGCCGTTTCCTCCTATTGAGTTAAAGCCCACTACGAATGATGATTTCACAGGAAATACCTTGAATAGACAGTGGCACCAAAATGCTACATTCTGTAACAATCCTGTGCTATGGCAACTAGGAGTTTTCCACAACTGAGATGGGCAAACGGTCTTGGGAACATCACGCAGACTTGTCACTTTCATGTTTAAGCATTTTCATGTTTAAACATTAAAAGATTTTTTTTTTCCCACCACTGGAGGTCTTCTCCATTTGAAACCTGTTTATCTTCCATCCTGTCTTTTTTCTCTCCGTGTCTTTTGGGTAGGTTCAGTCCTCTCTAGGGAAAAACAACAGATATTTCCCACAAAGGGAAATGAGGGGTGGGTGCTGTCATGTGAATACACACCCAACAGGTTTGGGGAAACCTGTGCCTGTTCTCGAGAAAGTGCCTTTGGTCCATCTACGTTTGTACCGGAGGCGGGTTCTGCCCCTTAAGGAGCCTTCATGGACAAAAAGAGCACGACCCTTTGGACGAGATGCAGAGCTAGTGAAATTTTTCTGACCATCATCAAGACAATGAGGCCTACCTTCTGCACAGATACACTGATTCAAGGTCAGTCCCCATGAGACTTTTAGCCCATTTTCTGTCAAAGTTTTTTGGCTACTTTGTGGGTCCAGGTGACTGCGTTTTTTTCTTACCCAGTGGTGTCCTTGTCATCATGAGTAACAGTTCCTGCCCAGAGAGAGGAAATACCCTTGAAAGACGACAGAATCTTAATAATACCATTGAAATGTTCGCCGACTGGGGAATGTTTTGTGAAATTGTTCTTTTTTTAAACTGAAGTGTAGTTGAATTACTACCGTACAGCAAAGTGAGCCAGTTATACATAGATACATATATATATATATATATATATATACATTCTTTTTTAATATTCTTTTCCATTATTGTTTATCAAATTGTTTTTGATTGGTCACTTCATGATTTTAAAAAAATGTTGGCCAATGAGGAACAGTGATTGACTCTAATACTCTAGAATGCCGTATTTATCCTGTGTTTATATTCAAGGCAGAGGCTCCGTTCAGGACTTGGCTGTTTCTAGTGAGAATTTTCCTTGAGTCCTGAAAAAATTTACTCTTCCAGATTATCTTTCCCTCCCTTCACACTCTCCTTCCTGCATAAAATTAAACAAAGCTAAGAGCCAACAGATAAATGAAGCATCCTTACAGAGACATACTAGTCGTATATTACATTTGCGGAAAGTCTCCCCAAATGTTTACATCTTGTCTGAACTCTTTTCCCAGTGCAGAATATTCCGAATATCGAGTAGTTAAAACTCCCAAATAAATAATAGATGCACAGGCACCTGAGAGACCTTTACATACATCACTCTGCTCAGTGTTTGAGGCTTGTGTAGCTTCCACAGAAAGGACAAACACACACTCAAAAGTAAAAAGAAAATTAATTTACAAATATATTGGCAACTTTACTGGACTATGTATTCTCTCTGTTTCATCTATATTTACATAGAGCACGAGCCCAATCCCGAAGGCTTGTGCAAGCTACGTTAGGTGGTGGCTCAGAGGGAAAAAGAACCCTTAAAAACTGAGTAAATCGTGAGACCTGCACAGATGCCAGGCTCCGTGGCACGACTCTGTGTCCGGGAGATATTTCTGTTCAATTTGGCTGAAGCTTTCTTTTAAAAATGCTTCTTTAGTTTCACTGTATATCTTTCCTAGGAAAGAAAAAACGCTCTAGAGCAAAAGAGGTTTATCTCAACGCGTTCTGAAAGAGTTTTGGTTCTGTAGTTTCTCTGTGGCTATCTCCCCTCCCACACCTGCCCCCATTCGATTCTCCCCGAGGCTAACAATTTTATATCCAAAGTAAATCTGGCTAAAATTAAGAAACGGAGCATACAGCTGCCCTTACTCGTGGCCCACAGATGTTACCAAAATCTGATTAAAAAGCCCTTAATCTCCTGCTGCACCTTTTCATTAGTGTAATAATCATTTTCCCCCCCATATCTAGCAGAAGGGGGGAAGCGGAAGGAGAAGAGGAGGTTTTGATCATCAGCCTTGCAAACGTGCGTGGATCCTGGCGGGGAAAATGAGGGGTTGAGGTAATCCATGTGCTGAAATATTTTTGCTTCTTTTTCTAGAAAGTGTGCAATTTGGTCAGGCAGAAAAAATTGAACAGAGCCTTCCAAGCAATAAATCACTGGATTGCTGGTGACATTCATACAATGCGGATATAGTGTTAACTGTATGAGTCAGCCAGCCCCCCCTGCACCCAGCCTGTCCCTAGGAGGTGACCTTGTGACGGTACGGTAATCAATCATCCTGGCGCAGGACACACCGTTTTTGTTTAATATTACACTATTGGAATATATAGTAAACAAAGTGTAAAGGAAATTTGGAGTACAAGCACTGTATAAGGAACGCTGAAATACAGTTGCTGCCTGTGGAGAATCCCCCTACTCCCTGCAGCCTGTGAACCAGGAGTTTACCAGCTTACACGCCCGGCACATCGGCATCTCCGGGCTGCTGTTCCGGGTGCGGAACGTTGAGCACAGAGACAGTAGTTAACATTTTAAGGGAAATAAAACCAGAGCTTGGCAGAGACAGACTGGAGACACAATTCACAGCCCTCCTTTGGAAGAGATTTTTGAGGTTCCTCTCTTTATGTTTTTTCTGGTTGTTTTTTCACACTTCCCTTTAGTATTTTTCTGACCGAAAGCCTTGGAAAGAAGGGAATTTGAGATCAGAAACACAAATTCAGCCATACATCTCCACAAGTCCGCACCCCCCAGAATATTCTGGAAGGGAAATGAACCAGGAAGCGGGTTGAGTGTTTTGCGTGTTAATACAGGTCAGCTCCTCCAGACCTCATGCACTCCGTTCGGAGAATCTATTGTCTTTAAAGTGAGTTATACACGCATAAAGCAGGGACACAGAAGTGGGAACACGGGGCCTTTTTAACTGGCAGCCTGTTATTTTCTGTGTGGGCTGCTCCCGGGCCAGGCTCATGCATGACATTCGTTGCTGCTGATGAGACCCAAATTTTATCAAGGAGATTTTCAAAGAGAAAGAGGTTTAAATAAATTACTCATGAAAAGTAAAAGGAGCCTCTTTGTTTCTCAGTCGGTTCAGCGTTTCCTCCAGGTGTCAGCCCTTTCGGACAGGATGTTGCAAAACGTATTTTGATTCTGTTTGTTAAGAACACACCGACACACCTTCCTTAAAAAATCGTGGGATTGGATTTGTTTGGGATGTAATATCATCAGTGGGGATTTGGAGCCTAAGTGAAGGGGAGAATTGGACTCTAAACACGCGTAGGTGGGGAACTTTTCACAGTCCACCGAAGTGGCACGTTTTAGTTCACGTCACATCCAAACAATTTCTCCCCCACGTATTGGAGTTTTCCCTGTTTTTCATGGAAAATCAGCAAGTCAGAAACAGTCAGTTGATTTTTACAGTGTGAGTTCTGGGGCCTCTAAACGAGCGTGATAATCATACAATCCAAAGGGAAACAATGGTGGAGGATTTAAAATCAATGTCGTGAAATGTATTCAGAAAGATCGACAGCCACACATTTCCCGCGTGGGCATGGAGCTCATTTCAGTCGCTGGAAATGAGGTGCCAGGATGTCACGTTCAGGTCGTCTTAGAGCCTCAGTGAGCAGCGGCGCTCCCGTGGAGGCGGGGCGGCGAAGCCCCTTCTTGCCCAGGACTCGGGTGGGAGGAGAGGCCATCTGCGGGGGATGTGCTGGGTCTAACAGAAGCCGTGAGCTGGTTGGACAATGCTAAGAAAAGTCTGGAGAGAGGGGAGATCAGAGGCCACACGCGTCCATGCAAACAGCCCCATCCACTGCACAAGCCTGGCTCGGCTAGGTCAGGGCAGGTCCCCTACTGACTTGCACAAGTTGAGGTGGTTTGGTCAGCTTTTGACAGCAGGTCAGCTAAGATATGGGGTGCGTGTGTGTGTGTGTGTGTGTGTGTGTGTGTGTGTGTGTAAGTAAAGCTTTTACCTAGCCAGAAGGGAACCCGACTTCTATTTTATATCCAGCATCCTTAGAAGAGGCAGCATACAACAGATTCTCCAGTAGGAGGGAGGATGGAGGAACACGGCAACGGGGATAAATGATGCCTTGTCTGGGACCAAAACTGCCTCCGGGAAGCAAGGACAGAGACTGGGGAACAGCAGGAAAATACGTGAGGGGCAAGGACACGCACATGCACATGCATGTGTACACACACACACCGGGCACACACATACCATGCACACACTAGGCACACACGCCATGCACACACACACCATGCACACACACACCATGCACACAGACACACCAGGCACACACATGCACATACACACACACGAGGCACACACACACATACCTGGCACACACACACACCACACACACACACCATGCACACAGACACACATGCCATGCATGCATACACACACCAGGCACACACATACACAAATGGCCTACTCTACACTGAGCAGAGTTTCTCCAGCACAGTCCCTGGCACCCGCAGCAGGTGGCCCCAGGGCCAGGAGGAGCTGGCGCCTGCTTCTGCAGGGCCAGGAGAAGACACATGGGACACAAATGACCCCTGCTTTTTTTTCCTTTGTGAGGAGCCCCAGAAGCAATGCTGTGTCCAACTCTGTGAATTCCGAACATTTAAAAAATCCGTGGTGAGTCAACACGTGATCTTCCAAACCGTCTTTGAGGAAAGAAGCCCACGAAATGTGATCAAGTTTCAAGTGGTAAAACCTCTCAAAAAGCTCTCTCACTTGGAATCGACACTATTTCCATCCTTTCCTTATTGAAATACGTGTTGTGGTCTGCTCTGCGCTTGCGACAGGAGATTTCATCGCCTCTCTGGCTAATCAACTCCTTCATAAGCTCTACGGTTATTTTAAATACGTTATTCTTCCTGCCCTCAGCACTTTTTTCTTGTTGCTAAACCTTCCTGGGGCAGAAGTTGTTCTAGGTGTCATGCCTCAATATACAATACTATTCTTGAAAAAATGCTACCGTTTCCCCCCCAGCAGGGGCGAATTGAGAGCAAGCGGTCTTAATAGGCAGCAAGAAATCTACAGACAACTGAATCCAATTTGCATTGCTTTAGCTGTGCTAAAATTGTAGTCTCAAAAGGATAAATGCAAAAAAACCTGGTCTATCTTTGTGTGTTTAATTATCTGACTTTTAACTAGCAAATTTATAATTGCTACAAAGAGCATTTAAAATATTTTGGGCAAAAGCGGTGAGCGTTTTTCAAATTACTGATAAGAAAACTATTTGAGCAAATAAAAAAACATGAAAAAATAAGACCATAGAAATTCATTTTCTGGGATGGTTAAAATGAAAGGTAACAAATTATTAGCATCTTGTTGTGATTCTGTTTAATCCACCAACATTCCCAGAAGTCCCATACTTAATATAAATATGTTTATGTAGTTTTTAGAAACAGAAAGTTAAAGTCTGAGACAGAATACCATCTCCTCTCACTAAAGGATACGCATTCAAATTACAGCTGAAACTGGACAATACTCATTTGAAGGGCTAGTGTTATATTGAAAAAGGAAATCAAAATATCAGATTCATTGTTTAGCCTGGAAATTCCTCACAAACAATAAAAATGGAGTGTCTATAAAAAATGTATTGTTTTCAACCTTAAGGGGAGAAACAAACATTATTCTTCAAATTTGCTTTTCCTTTAAAAGTGTGGAATGACTGGCTTCCTGTACAATGCCACTCCAGAAGCAATTTATTGATTTAAAATAATAGTAATGTGCACTTTTGAATCTTACCTCCAAAGACCTTGAACATGAAATATTCCAAACAAAACATCAAGAAGAGACGTATGACTCAAGCAAAGCAATTTGTAAATTTGTTTCCAGGTTCTTTTTTTTTTTTTTTTTTTGCATGAGGGGCTCATTCTAAATATCTCTCACAAATGTTTGTTCAAGACTTTGGTCAGTTATGTTTCAAAGGACACACACAAATGAAGTACTTTGTACAATAACGAAATATTTGCTCGTCTCAGGTAGTTGGCAAAGAAAACAGAGCCACATGTTTAGAGGTTTTAATCTTTTGTTTCATCAACGCTATTGTCAAGCCTGCTGTAATGTACCTTTGGAAAGAAAAGCAGAGGCCTGCAGAATTATTTATTTTGTATTAAGAAATACATTGATAAGCTTTACCAAGTATCCACATTTTCAATAGTTTTTCTAAATGTCAAAGATATTCTTTTTGCATTAAATAAAATGGGGGAGAGAGAGAGAGAAGTCCCCTGACAGGTTACCTGGAATTCAACATACAAAGACTCTCAGAGCCGTACGGGTTTCTTTGCAGAATCACATTACCTACCTATTGCAAAGCTTCAAATCTTTGGGGAATGTTCATTTTCGCTCCCGACCTGTCGCTGGGTCCCACCTCCTGGAACAATAATGGGTGTCAGGTAGAGTTTGGACGAGAAAGGATTAAGCTATCACCCCCCCTGCTGTGTGTTAATTTATTGCTTCAGACATTTTCATATCTGATTCATTTTCACCCACTCCGCTGCGGTTGCACAAAGTTCTCGGGCTCTGCCAGTCCAAGTGGCCCTGGAGTGTGAAGTGTGTGCTTTCTTCACAGCGCACGGCTCAGGTATGACCCTCGGAGCGCACAGCTGAGCTCGCCCCCGGAGCAGGGAATAGGCCACGGTTCCCGGCACACACGCCGGCCCGGGGGAAGATGCTTAGGTGTGACACCAAAGCCAAAAAAGGGGCTTTTCAGTAAACAAGAAAGGAAATTGTGATGCTGCAGGTGATCCCAGTGCTAGACGTCCTTAAGAAATGGTGTGATTTCCGCGAGAAAATACAGGGTCACGGCTGCTTGGAATTTACATCAAAAATACATTTTCCCTAGTTTTGTTTTGCGATTATGTAGGACCTGCTGGAGGAGAGGTGTTCGCTTCTATTTGTAAAGGACGCCCAGTGTTTCTGTCTCTCTCCAGCTTTGCCCCAGGCTCAGCTACCTGTGTGGCTGGGATGGAAGCAGAGGCAGACACCCCAGGCAATCAGGGAGGCCTTGGGGAGGGGCTGGAGCTGTGTGGGGTTCTTCCGCTTCTCTAAAATATCCCCTAGGCTGATTTTAAAAGAAGACTTCATCTGGACAGCTACGTGGGACCAGCGAAGGAGGAGATGGTGGCAAACCAGAGAGGCAGTGGAGCCCAAGTCCCAAGCCGGGAAGCGTCAGGGGGCCGTTTGTGTCTTCAGGACGAGGGTGGGCCCTTCCTGTCTGTCTGACTCCCTTTGCACACGACTCCCAGGGAAACAAAGCAAGTTTTCGAGAGAAGCAGCTGGTGAGGCTCCTGGACATGGGGACAGGCTCCCTGTGCAGGGGAAGGGCTCCCGGCTTCTGAGAATAATCACAGGGGCGATGCTTTTTTTCCATCAGCACACCTCTCCTTATAGACTGACCCTTACAACTCGCCTGGGAGAGCTATAGGTGGAAAATCTAGCTTGGTTTTATATCGAAGGCTCCTATTTTAAAAGCTGGCAGATAACCGGAGCACATTTTTACTGTTTTCCTTCGATGAACAGACACAAACCCTCATCATTCCAGGTGCAGTGATGAACGCACGGCCGGGGAGGGTCTTTGGGCCTTCCCCTCGGGCGACTGGTTTGAAAAATCAGGCCATGACTTTTATAAGCACACACGTCTGGCTTGCTAGTTAGGAAGTAATTGCTGAGTCACATGTCAGGAACACAGACCAAGCACTGTCTAACATGATAGGAAAAAGAAAAAAAAAAACTGCAGAGCCCCAGTTTTTGGTGGTGGTTTTTAAAGTTCCAATGCTCCGGTGAATATAGTGAATGCCGGGACAGGTGCCGATGTCCAGGGCACGATGCACAAAGGGGCATATATACATGTGATGTACATATACCTGGCATCTGTGATAAATCAGGTCTCACATAAAGCAAGCGTTTAACAAGTAATCAATTATTAAAGAATAAAATGCAATTAATATTGGGCCCCACGTCCTTCCTTAGATGAGCAGTATAAATGCCTGCGGGTACTGGTCCAGGCCAAGGTATGTATAGAAGTCCTCCCTTCAACTTTATTGAATTTCTACTAAGATGGCAGACTAAAGTGATTTTCAACACTTTTCAATTGGATTTATGATTTCTGTGTCATCCACCCTGTTTCTGACATTAGGAAATATTTAACACGAGGGAATCACTCAATGACTTTTTTAAACTATACGATAAAACATTTTAGTCTCCTCTCTTTCTGAAATCCATAAATGGCTAATTTAATCTCATAGTCATGCAACTGGAATCTGTGAGCTTCATCTGCTAATCGTTTGGCACCGTTCTGATGTTTTAAATCATGATGATATATCGCGTGACCAGGACAGAGGCCTTCATCGTGGAGATCAACTCTGGCCCGCGGCCCTGGGCTTGTCCTGGCTTTTTCGGTAAAAACATAAAATCTTTGCCTTTGGAGCTGCAGTTTGGATGAGGCCACGTTTCGTGAACGCTGTGTCTGCATCGGAAAGAATTTGGAAGGCTTGCAACAAGCAAGAAGGCCCTGTGAACGGGAGATCCAGGGTACCCTGGTCATCCGTAGAATTTGGGAACTAATTGTGAGGTATTCCTGAAATGTTAAAAAAAAAAGCCAACTTCTATTTCAAGACTTTTTAAAAATATTTAAAACCAGTTTTGCTTTTTTTTTTTTTTTTTTTTAATCTGTTGAAGAACTCTCCATAATCATCTCTCTGATTTTAAAGCTGGAACAAAGAAGTCAAAAATAGCTCACCTCAGGGCTTCCCTGGTGGCGCAGTGGTTGAGAGTCCGCCTGCCGATGCAGGGGACATGGGTTCGTACCCCGGTCCGGGAAGATCCCACGTGCCGCGGAGCGGCTGGGTCCGTGAGCCATGGCCGCTGAGCCTGCGTGTCCGGAGCCTGTGCTCCGCAACGGGAGAGGCCACAACAGTGAGAGGCCCGCGTACCGCAAAAAAAAAAAAAAAAAAAAAAAAAAAAAAAAAAATAGCCCACCTCTGTTTTTCAGCCTTTCAAAATGTGACAACCAGTTCAATTTTAGCATTTGTAACAAAGATGGCTGTGTTGATTTTTGGCCTTCTGGGAGGCATCTGGATGGTCTGATTCAGAAAGGGAGGAGACAGAGCTGGACATTTGTGTGTAAATCCATCTCTATCGCCCCTTCCCCTTGCTCTTTGGCTAATGAACAGCGCGCCCGTCAGCTGTGGCTGTATTTTATCTGCGACTTAGGGACTTGCTGCAGTTTTCTGGGAGGCTGCTGCTGACTGAGCTGAACGTCTGTGTGTCTGGTTCCGAGGCAACGGCTCGACACAGCGGGGCCAGCCTGTTGTACCTCACGTATCGACTGTGCGCTGGCCCCGGATGGTTCATTTCATATATCATTCCCAACTCGCAGCGCTGTTTCCTGAAGTCAAATAGCCCTCTCCTTCATGCCCATCATCACAAATCATTTTGTAATCCAACTCCCCAAGTCGCGTTAGGACACGGGCAGGGCAATAGAAGTCACGGTGGTGGTAGAGTTGCTGGGACCAGCCAGCTCGGGAGGCAGAGAAATGTCTCAGCTCGCTACCTGGCGGGGACATGGATGCAACAGGCCACCGAGGCTGGGATGTCTTGCTAATTTTTCATTTCAACGGGACCAGGGTGGGAGCGAGAAGGCTCAGCAGGGCCCCACCTTCTCACCCTCTGGGTCTTTGTCCTGGGAGCTCAACTTACGACAGAACTTTGTGCCTGTTTGGGTCTCAATCCCAGCAAAGTTCAGGCTGTAGAAAGGCAGGTTGGGGGTCACGACCAGCTCGACACACCCCCTCCCACAGTGCCTGCTGCTGTCACTAACCAGTCCTTGGCAAGCTGTCACCACCGGAGCGCTGGGGCTGTGAGAAAAGTGGCACCCGGGTCCCAGGGGAGGGTTTGTCATGGACTTTGGAAGTCAGCCACCGCCTGCCAGCTTGGAGGCTGCAGGTGAGTTACCTGCCTGGACTCAGAGCTTAGCGGCCAGACATCCACACCTGTGCAGGCTCGGCGAAGCTCTGGGCAAGGTTAGTTTCTCTGTTTCTGTACTCATCTTTAATATTTTGAACTTATCCTTTTAAAAGAACTACTGAGAGAAAACCATAGCAGAGTAAGGAAAGGAGCCTTACGTTCCCACCTCTCCACCGTCAAATAACCATTCACACAAACATCTGTAATTTATAAAGCCTCCATCACTCGCACACATTGGGGGGATCCACGGTGTCAGAGGCACTGAAACATGATGTGTCATGCTAACCCAAGTACACCAAGTACAGAAGACATTTCATATAAAGGTACCGATTTTGGGGCAAAAAATAGATTAATATTTGAAACTGATTTTTTCCTCCTACCTCTGCCATTAATTGGTTTGGGGTCTGGTATGTGGTGATCTCGATGGGCCCAGCTCTGACATTCTCTGACTCGGAGGGCTGATCCCCCTGACTTTCCTCCCCTTGCCGTGTCATCTGAAGTGTGAAATGGGAAGACAGAGGATTTATACCACCAGCCTCTGTCTCTGTGTTTCCCAGACGTTCTCATGGTGCTCAAGGCCAGATGCCCGTTTGTTCTTCAGGACATCAGAGCAGCCTTCCTTGGCTGATGGCTAATGAGTGGCCGTCTCCATAATCCGTTCTGTGGTCACTGCAGGAACGCTTCTCCTCCCTGCTTCCGTAAAGTGTGCCACCCGAGGGGAAGGAAAGCAACTCTTGGGGCAATCGTTTGATCCTAACTGTGACCCTGCACTCCGCCTGGCGAGTGCAGCCCCTCACAGCCCCGTGATACCTCGGGAACACGATAGAAGCTGTGCTTGTCTTTTCTTGCTCAGGAGAAACTGAGTCCCAGAGAGGTGATGGGTGTCCTGCTGGAGCTGCCATCCAGAGAGAGCCAGGACACCGGACGTCCCCGAGCTGTAAGAGCTGGGCTTTTCCCAGGCTTGTCAGCCACACGTGGCAGTGACGAGGCCCTTCAGTCACACGTCGGGTTCAAGGAGGCTGAGTCCCTGCTTTCTTGGCCTCAGTGAGCCTTCTCCACCAACACCAGCACTCGCCTCCCCCAGTACCCCACGCCCCACACCTGCTCTGAGCCTCAGAGAGGGGACGGCCTCTCTGATGCTCCACATTCTGGATCTCAGCTCTCATCCTGCTTCCGAAAAGAGGAAGTTGTCAGGGTTTAGGCGTTACCTTTTTCTTTCTTTCTTTCTCCTTTATTTTGATATTATAATATACTGTCCTTACTTAGATAAGAAAACCACATTTGTTTATATATTACATTTTCAAAGAAAGTAAATGCCATGTTCCTTGAACTATTGTCAAAATTACCAGTGTAGCTAAATATAGAATATTTTAGTAATAGCTTTTTTTCTCTCTTTTTTTAAAAAAAGACACTTTTTTAGAGTAATTTTAAAAAATTTATTTAATTAATTAATTTATTTTTGGCTGCATTGGGTCTTCTTTGCTGCACACAGGCTTTCTTTAGCTGTGTTGAGCGGGGGCTACTCTTTGTTGCAGCGCGCAGGCTTCTCATTACCGTGGCTTCTCTTGTTGCGGAGCACGGGCTCTAGGCGTGTGGGCTTCGGTAGTTGTGGTGCGTGGGCTTAGTTGCTCTGCGGCATGTGGGATCTTCCCAGACCAGGGCTCGAACCCGTGTCCCCTGCATTGGCAAGCAGATTCTTAATCACTGTGCCACCAGGGAAGCCCTGCAACCCTGATTTTAGACTTGATTTTAGACTTCTGACCTCAGAGCTGGAAACAAACAACTCTGTTGCTTTAAGCCACTAGGTTTGTGGTCGTTTGTTACAGCAGCAATAGAAAACTGATACCCTAGCAAAGAATGTGTTCCTCTGGGAACTGAGTCCTTCATTCTCGTGGGAATTCCAGTGGTTCTTAGTGGGCCTCTGTTTAATCTTCCTCTGACTCTTGTAAAACCCACGTGCTGTGTTGGGAAGTGGAGAGCTGACTCTGATCTCCATGGACAGCACAAGCCAATCCAAACCATTTCTGAGGTTCGAAAGAGCAGGGTTTTCAGTCTTGATGGTTAAAAAATGTGTGCCTTTGTCCTCACTGATTGGCCGCCCATTTGCTGCTTCTGACTGGGCTTAAACCCAAGACAGTCTCTTGAGAAATGCCGATCACGTGAGATTGTCCAACTAACAATATTTGGATAAATTCTGGGTTAGCAACCAAGGTTTTAGATGCCCTTCCAACCCAAACGTGGGAACTGTGTGAAATTTACACATCATTCCTTAGTGGTCTGCGGGATCTGCACAAGTTGTGAAATGGGAACCAGGAGAGACCTGGAGAGCAGCCCCGGTCATGACCCTGGGGCAGGGGAAATTGCTTAAAACCCCATCGTAAATACACCCTGCCCCTCGGATGCAGAGCCTGGCAGAGAGAACAGCCCTGGGCTGCCAGAGTGTGTGCCCTGAGCAGCACTGTGTGTGCTTTTCAACCAAGAGTGCGTGAACCAACAAGATGGGGGTGACCACACTCCCCCAGTAAAACCCACTCACAACAGCCCTCACTGTGGAGTGTCACCGGGTTCCCTAGTAAATGCTAAGCTCTGCCCCACTTTTAATTATCTCCTTCCTGATTTCTAGGCTTCCCACCCTTTGCTAAATGGATCTTCTCATGATATTTTTCAACCAAAGAGGGCTGGAAAAGCCACCTAAATTGCATGAGGTTCGCACATTGCTAACAGCGTATTCTTTCTACTAAAATCCCCTTCAGACCTTCTGGGACAAGGCTTCTCCATTCTGCTGGATGGAATGAAGCATCTGGGGAAGCCCAGCCTGTTGGTAACAAACATCATTTTTGTGCTACCCGCTGCCGTACATTTTGGGCTTTCAATACAGCTTGTATGTACGTCATCAGTTGTTTTAAAATTTTTGATAAGCTGGTTAGATTCAATAGTAAATAAAACACTAAATAATGGTAAAATTTATTTATGGGATGCACCCTATGTCTCTCTCTCTTTCTCACACACACACACACACACATATGCTCCCGTGGAATCATAGGTGAGGCTCAATAGCTTCAATTTACCTTTGAAACTGCGTCTTTAACTCTGCAGAAATTGTATGAAACACGGCAGGAGAAAAGTCAAAAGGAAAATGTGCTCAAAGTAAAACCTCAATTCTGATAGACGCAGCTCCAGTTTTCACCATCCTAGTTGCTGGAAATGGTTCGGTAACAGTCAGGTCATCCTTGTGCTGTTGAGATTTTCGTCAAAAGACCAGGAAAGAGGATCAAACCTCAGTGATGATCCTGAATCATCCTCGAAATTCTTGCTGCTGATTCAGCGCAACGTGAAAGTCTGATCCAGTTACCATGACCTCATACAATAGGGACGCGCCAGGCTTTCGACAGGTTTCCAAGGCAGCCATTTAAGAGGAACTGATCTCAGCTGTAATTCACTGGAACTTCCCTCTGTCTGTTCCATGAGCAGTTAAAACACAGAGAGAATTACGGGGCTACATTGTGGCCTGAGCAGAAACTTTCTACAGCTCAGGGACTGCCATAAACGCCATGAAGTTCCATAAAAACCTTTTAAAACAACCAATCCAGTAAGAGAACTGGAAAAAAGAATTAAGAAAGATAGTGAATCAGAAATTGGTGGGAATCTCTGAGAAGTAGAAGGAGATAGAGGTGAAATGAGAAAAGCCTTAGCCCACAGCCCGTGAAGGGGACCCCTGAGATAGGCAACCGTGGAACTTGGGGGCCCCCAGCACACTGTTTGCAGGAGCTGTGCTGATCGGAAGCCCCTCCGCACCTAGAACTGGGCACCGGGCAGCTTCAGCACGTGCCCAGGATTGAGCCAGAAGGAGGAAATTGGAGCTATGGAGGCATAAGCTCCCAGGAGTGTTGCTGGGCCCCATGTCTCCAACGCAAAAGAGCACGAAGGGAATAGGAGACAGCATTTAACAAAGAAATAATGAGAAAATATTTCCCATAGTTGAAGAAATACCTGTGTCTTCCTGTGGAAAGGAAGGTGGAAAGACTGAGGGCTGAGCAGGGCAGGTGAAAAAAAGATGGGAACCCAGTCTTGTTACTGTCGAATGTCTAAGCTCCAAAGGTAAAGAGACACGAATAAGGGCTTTCAGGGAAAGGAAAAAGGTACAGGTATTTATAAAGAATCAAGAATCACATTGACTTGAATCTTCTCAACAGCAACACAGGCGTGATTTTCCCAAAGTTCTCAGGGGAAAAAACACTGGAGTGATTTTTCCCAAAGTTCTCAGGGAAAAGGATTTTGAGCCCAGAACTGTATACCCAGCCAAACTGGCATCCAGTGTGAGAGCAAAATAATGGCATTTTCACTCTAAAGAGACCCAGAAAGTTTACTTTCTGTAGAGTCTCTCTGGGGGAATAACTAGTTAATAGACTCCAGAAAAAGAGCCAGAGGAAACATACAAGTTTAGTTATTGACTCAGTTTAACTGAACACGTCCTTTTCTGCAGGCGAGGTAGCCTCTTGGAACCTCAGTTTTCTTAACTGTAAAGTGGGGTAATAATAATCTTAATTGCAAAGCTGTTATAAGGACTAAAGAAAATGAAAGTAAAGCTACTAGGAGACTCCTAAACAGCAAACGTCTAAGTATTTGCAAATTTCTAAGTTATACAGACTGGGGACTTCAGTATGTACAAGAATGAACATCTGAGTTTATGGCGTTCAAGGGAGAAATGGCTTATTAAACTACACGGACTTTTTTTCCATTTTGTTAAATTTGGAAAAAATTCAGCTCTGTCAGATTGGCCCCTTCTGCTCCAGGTGCTCCGCTGAGCATGAATAGATTAAAGGGAGGTGCGGCGAACAGACTGCGGCAGCCCCTGCCTCCTGCTTAGCCCTTCCTTGGAGTGTGAGTGGGACCTGCTCATGCTTCTGCCCAAAAGTATACAGTAAAGGTGCTGGGAAGTGTGGACACAGGATGTGACTTCATTACATTCGCCTTGCCGAGTGGCTCTTTCCCTTAATGACTGAAGATGCAAATTGCCCTATTGTGAGTGTCATATGGAGAGGGCTATAGCAAGGGGCTGAGAGCAGCTTCTGATCAACAGCCAGTAAGAAACTGCGGTCCTCAGTCCTTACCCACGAGGAGAGGAATACTGCTGACAACCATGTGAGATCAAAAGTGGCCAACACCTTGGGCTTCTCTGTTGGCGCAGTGGTTGAGAGTCTGCCTGCCTATGCAGGGGACACGGGTTCGTGCCCCGGTCCGGGAGGATCCCACAAGCCACGGAGCGGCTGGGCCCGTGAGCCATGGCCGCTGAGCCTGCGCATCCGAAGCCTGTGCTCCGCAACGGGAGAGGCCGCGACAGTGAGAGGCCCGCGTACCGCAAAAGACAAAAAAAAAAAAAATGTGGCCAACACCTTGACCGCAGCTCTGCAGAGAACCTACCTAAGCTGTGCCCACAGAAACTGTGAGATAATGAGTGTGCGTTGTGTTAAGCCACCAGGTTTGTGGTGAACACTTACACAGCAGTAGACAACTAATAACAGACAAGAGAAGGGCTTTGAGAATCTCCTCTTCAACATAATCTGCCAATAGTTTTTAAAGTGGTGCAGGTATTAGAGAAGAACAACAGCGCTTTCTTCACCTTTTGGCTGCAGACTCTAGATCACAGTTATGTGGCTAGCAAGCTATAGAGGAAGAACTGTGAAGCACACTTGGAATGTGAGCTGTGGATTTTAGAAGAACACTGGAGAGCGCACAGTGACTTCTGCCATCTGTACCCAGAACCTTCACTTCGTGCAGAGTAGAAAAATGTAGCATTGAATGGATTTGCATTGTGGGGGAAGCACAGTGATAGGCCATGACCTTCAAGTGCTTATGTAGTAGCTGAAATCACAGCATCTCATGTCCTAGCTCTATTAGAGGGAATAAAACGTCTGTCTAAATACTAGAGAGAGAACATCTTCACAAATAAAGATATTTGAAGATATCACGCACCGAACACCTTTCCACCTGCTTGCTTAAAATAATGTAGTCATTAGGCAATAAATGTTTCTAATAAAGTATGAAAATGATTGTTTGCTTTGCTGCTTGTATGAACTCTCATTTCTCTTTTTGTGATATTGAAGCTGACATTTGCTTAGCCTTTATCAGTGGAATATTTAATCAAGTCCAATCTCCAAGAAGCAAGAGGAATTTTTATTTTATTTAAAACCTGTCCCCCACGTAAAAGCCCTGGGAAGTAGGACACGGCCCACAGTGAGAATCTGGAGAGACTCTTGCAAGGAAGGGGTGTCACTGGGGTGTGGCCAGCAACTGGGCTCGGTGACGCAGAGGTAGCTTTGAGTTTTAAGTTGATGCCTGGGACACACAGATTAGGAATTTACAGAAACTTCTGTGAGCAAGCATGCCTTCATTTTTGTAGTTGAATTGTTGCAAAAGTGTGTGCACACCGTTGGTTTTTAGGTGAAATTTGTTCATGCCATTCTCCCGCTGCAAAACCTTCAGTGTCTCTCCGGGGTGGATGGGATTGAGTACAATCTCCCAAATATAGCTGACAAGGACACCCATTATCCACACGTAGCTCTCTTCTTTCCCTACTTCCTGCGGCCCCTGTCTACCCGAGCCCCACTGTGGCACTAGGCGTTTTGGGTTGCCTTTGCCTGAATGCCCCATCCCTGCCATACACCCAGAGCTTTGCACGTGCTGGTCTCAGGTCCTCAAATTCTCTTCCTCTTACCTCACACCTATATAGTTTTACTTCTACTCCAAGGTCTAATGCAAATGCCAGTTCTTCCTAGGAATGTTTCTAAAATCAAGTTTGTTCTTCCTCTAATATCTGTGTATTTGTGCTGCACTTTGTGGTACACGGACACATCCTTGGCTTGACATCATTTGCCCACCTTAGTTTCTTCCAGAGTAGGGGTGATGCCACACGCATTGCATAACTCCAGCACATGGCACAGTGCCTGTCCCAAAGTTGGTGCTTTAAAAATATGTGTTGGATGGACAAATGGTTCAACAAATGGGGAAAGGGACTTGGGACTTGGTTCTCTGGGCGAGTCATTTATCCAGGTGTCTGACATGCAGCTTTCTTGGGGGAAAGCCATGTCTGATTGATTGGTTACCATGAGTTCTTCAAGTTGTTCATTTCATCCATTCAACTGCGTTCTTTCAATCATTCAAGAAGCAGATATTTGACTTTTATTAGTTTATTCTTCGTCATTGCAAGGTCTGAGAAACAGATCCTGAGAGATAGAAACTTCATCTCATGGTGCTAATCTTGTTTCCATTTCAGGGGATGCCCACAGTCCCGAGCTAAACTGTGCAGGGTCTCACTCCTGTGTGGGGCTGGACCTCTGTTTCAGATACTCTCATGACAAGTGATGGCTATCGGGAGATCCATGGTTTCAAGCCAGGGCCGCGTGATTTATGTTCTTGGTCTGCAGTTAGCATTGCAGCCTCACGGAAGCAAAGCTTCCAAGTTGACCTCCACTCTCTCTGAATAAAAAATGCAGCCACCAGCTCGGCTGTGCTCACCTGGCCAGCAGAGTGGCATCAATCACACAGCTGTGCCTGGGCTGGGGACGTGCCTGAATTTTCCTCGTGTCAGTTTCAGATTTCAACGCCATCACCTGCCCAAGGGCTGGTGCAGAGCCGCAAAGACCCACCATTAAGTGTAGGAAACGATTGAGGAGAGAAATCGTCCCTTCCCACGTGACTGGTAACCTTTGTGAAAATGTTTCCTATTTTAAAAAAAGGTAAAATTTAAAGTTTTTTAGAAGTCACTTTTGTGTGGCCGCTAGTAACCAAGCTGCAGAATTTATAACTCCCAAGTTCTGAAATGTGCACAATTCCCATCTCTGGACGCTTCCAGAGCCAGAGCTGGAGCGCATCCTCGCCTGTCCGTGTGAATTTATCCGAGGGAGTAGGTTGGATTTTCTCCGAACCTTGGTTTATTCAATTGTAAATCAAGAAAGGGCCCTTTCTGCCCTAAAACATGGATTCTCACCTTTTCAGTAAGAAACAGAGATGGTTGCCAGAAGGAAGACCACACCAGATTCCACAGGGACTGAGCTCCCCGTGGTCTCTGAGAATACGCTCCTAAGGAACCGACACGGAACACACTGGTGCACGTGATCTACGGCAGTTCCTGTGCCAGACGGAGGGAGACCCTCCCTTGACTGGAGATGAAAAATGTAAGCGCTTGTGTTGGTTTTCTAGGGCTGCCAAAACAAAGGACCGCAACCGGGGGCTTTAGACAACAGGAATGTGTTCACTCCTGGGTCTGGGGGTAGAAGTCTGGGATCAAGGTGTTGGCAGGGCTGGTTCCCTCTCAGGGTGGAGGGGAAGAAGCTGCTTCTGGCCTCTTCATCTTCTGCTGGCTTCCGGCAATCCTCGTGCTCCTGGGCTTGTACAAACATCACCCTGATCTCTGCCTTCATGTTTACTCAGGATTATTCCTGTGTGCGTGTCTCTGTGTCCAAATTCCCTCGTTCTATAAAGTCCCACCTGAGTGACCTCATCTTAACTTGATCATCTGCAAGGACCTGGTTGCCAAATAAGGTTGCATTTACAGGGACTGGGGGTTGACTTCAACATCTTTTGGGGGACACAAGCCCAAAACGTTCTTCACGTGGAGATTCTGCCTTCCATGGCCAGACTTCAAGAGCCAGGTATCATTTACTACGTGGATAGGAAGACCAGGATGACTGCATCGAGCTTCTAGTGTTTTCCTCTTTGCACAGCCATCTTCCCAGGTTATGAGCTGCCCTCTGCCCACTTCCCCGCACCCCCTTCTCCATCTCATCCTTGCCCAAGCTCCTGCAATCGTTCCACGTTGCTGGGAAACCCTCGTGGGCAAGGTGAACCTCCGTCTGTCCCTTGGCAAAGTTCCCTACTGTCCCCAATGCACATCTTCGGCTCTTATCAGACCCCCACCCTCTGGATCTCTGGCCTTCCCCCAAGCCCTGCTCTCTTGGGGGGCCCGTCTCCCCTCACTTCCTTGAGCACGTCTCCCACTGGGCACTGCATACTTGGAAACCCTCCACTATGTACACACACAGCCCCCCTCCCCCTTCCACACTGAGTGCTGAGCCCACCACACACTCACCTGCATGGTGATTGCTGCTCTGTCAGCAGGACTGGATATTCTCTGAGGCCAGGACCTCAACTTCAGCCATGTGGGGGAGTTCCAGAGTCCAGCAAACCCTTGACTGGTAGAAGGAATTGTCATTGCCCGGGACGGACTTAAAGTAGGATGCGACCAGCCTGATGTGTGAAAGTCCAGGTGTGCAGGTCTCATGGTGCCTCCCCCGCAGGGGCTGCCTCAGCTCTCCACCGAGCCCTTTCTGGAGCTCTACCATTCCTGTTGCTCTGGCCACGGCTGGAGTGGGGTCCTGGCCTCATTTCACCTGAGCTGTGAGTGTCACCAGGAGGTCAAACACCATAACAAAATATAAACCTCAGGGTCAACTCATTGGAAGATCTTCATCTTCTCCACAATACTATGGTATTATTTCTGTTAGAAAGTGCACATTTTCCATGAACACAAACAGAAAGAAACTGAGAAGCCTGACTTCATAGGTCAGCCAACAAGGCCCAAAACTCACCATGGGGTAAGAGGAGCATGGACAGTAATTCCAGTTTTGTGAATGAGGACACAAGAGATCTTGGCTCTAGACTCAGAATTCTATCTGTCTGAATTTGGGTAAATTGCTTATTTATATTCTCTGACTTTGTTCCCTCATCTGTAAAATGGGGATAATAATTACCTCCTGTCTTCTCTATCCTTGGCCATTTAAGCAAGATCAACCCCTATCAGCGTGCCAGGAGGAACACAAATGCCCACTTCAATCTAGAGACTGAGTTTCAAGGGTGCTCCCCAGGACGGACTCACTGGCCTTGAATCTTCAAAGTAATTAGGTGATCGCCTCAAACTATACCCAAACAAATATTGGTAAGTAGCAACTAAAACAAACACCTCTATAACCTTGATACTGAGGCTTCCCAAAGGGTTTCCCAGAGACCCCTATGCCTGTGGGTTACCTGCCTCTTGTCACTTCTTTTCAATGGAAAGGCCCGAACCCCAAATACCTGCATGTGTTCCTGTGCTGGTTTTGAGGCTGGAGGTTAATCAAGTTTGGGATCTGGTTGGGCTTCTTGACCATCTAGAGCAGTGGCTTTCAAACTTCATTTTTAGCCAGAGAAACTTTGTTCAAATTAAATCTTAGGGCTCAGTGTGGAACATGGATAGAGGAGGCTGCTCTTGTAGATGTAGGGCCTGAAGCCCGGAGCCGCACCCTTGGACTACTGGTCTACCCACCGTGGTCCTGAAGAAAGAGTGACGGGACCCCCAGGGCTCCATGGGCCTCATGTAAAGATGCAACTGAGGGCCAAGCTCTCCCAGTGCAGGGACGTTCACTGCGTTACTCGTGACATGTGATCCACCTGCTTTCACTGCACGCCCCCAGTTCTAGGGTTTCTCAGCCTTTAGGGAGCATGCTTCTCAGACTTGTCCTCGCATCAGAATGCTGTCGGCCTCTGAAAGTTAGGCCCACTGGCCCTCTTGGTGTGTTTTGTCAGCACAGATATCTGCCCCCTCCCCCATATTAAGATCACCTTAGTGACTTTCCTCCCCAAGTCCTGGCTTCACAGGAACCCTCCCATTTCACACACCACTCTTCAATAAATGGAAGTTCTGGGCTCTCTGTTGGCTTGGTTATCTGCCTCAGAATCCAGTCCATGATGCTAATTCTCCCTGAAAAGGCAGCTCCCGTAATGGACCATCCTGCTCCAATGTCGACATCCCTCCCTCTGGAAGCTGGATACAGCCAGAGAATCCATTCTCTTCTTTGCCACGGTGTCACACCACGACCACTAATACTTCCTGCTTTTCCATGCAAACATTTGTAAACCCACATCCCTCCCATCTTGTGCTTGTATAATTGATTTTTTAAAACCTAAATACAGAGCTTTCCGTACATCCCTGTTGAATTTTATTTGGTTTCATG
This sequence comes from Delphinus delphis, assembly GCF_949987515.2. Taxonomy (NCBI): domain Eukaryota; kingdom Metazoa; phylum Chordata; class Mammalia; order Artiodactyla; family Delphinidae; genus Delphinus; species Delphinus delphis. The sequence goes on from NC_082698.1 coordinate 3,584,424, forward strand.
TCATTCAACCTGGCTCGTTTTTCCTCAGCCCTGTGCTGTAATCGAGCATGATAGCAAAAGTTGCCTCCCTGTACTGTTTGGCCTACAAATTTGATATCTCAAGTGTCTGGGAAATGATGCTCTAGGTCAGGTCAAGTGCAAAGCGTTGCAGCCAGCACCACATCAGAGCTCTCTCCCAGGCAGATATTAACTCATTGATCAGCGCTGCTCCACTGGTTATGAATCTACTTTACTATGCCGGGCACTGTTCACATCCTCTGTCTTGTTCGCACAAATACTCAACGATTGGGTCTCATTTGCATCCTTAATGCGACGCCCTGTGGTAAGAGGAGCATGGACAGTAATTCCAGTTTTGTGAATGAGGACACAGGAGATCTTGGCTCTAGACTCAGAATTCTATCTGTTCGAATTTGGGTAAATTGCTTATTTATATTCTCTTACTTTGTTCCCTCATCTGTAAAATGGGGATAATAATTACCTCCTGTCTTCTCTATCCTTGGCCATTTAAGCAAGATCAACTCCACCCAACCCCCATCAGCATTCCAGGAGGAACACAAACGCCCACTTTCATCCAAAGCCCACGTCTAAAGGATGCTCCCAGGGTTTCTCCTTGCCCACCTGACTTGGGATGCTCTGGTCCTACATCCCAGGCTCTAGGTACCCTGGCTTCAGCCTCTGTTTCTCTTCCTGTTTGCTAACCCATCTTGGGTCCTCAGCTCTGGTTTACCGTCATCGTTATACTCTCAGATTCACCTCTTTTGGCTGCAAGGTCAAGATCTTAGCCCTTCTGAGTCTTGATGTTTAAATCTGTAAAAGAGAGAAGATAATACCTATCTGGTAAGTTTGCACACGCAGGAAGGGGACAGTGGGTGGGAATCGTGGAGCCTGTGAAGGGTGAGTGCTGCCAGCCACCCCTGGCCTGGTCAGATGATAGCCGTGGATTTGGATACTGAGCCCCTCTGCGCCCTGGATCCTCAGCTTCCACAGGAACGTGACACGGACCCATGCCAGGGGCTGTTCCCTCAGCACAGTGAGTGGGTGAATGGCATCTGGAGCAGTTCCTGCACTGTGCAGGGCCGGGGCTGCCCTTTTCATCTGAGGGCCACATCTCGGGGGCTTCAGCTCAGGGCCAGGGCCTGGCCAGCCAGTGGGCCCAGGGCTGCTGCTGGGGCTGACCACTGGCATCTTCTTGAGAAATGTTCAATTCATTATGAACCAAAATGTAGAATGCAGAAGGGAGCCTGCTGCTGGGAATTCCAGGATGGTTCCACAGCCAAACAGAAGTGATTGTGGATGATACGGCATCCTGGAGTTCCCGTGATTTCTCAGTTCCAGTCTTGCGGGACAGTGTTCCAACTAGGCCAGCCTCTGTCTCCTGCTCTCTCACACCCCTCCTTCTCCGGACATCGGGCAGAGCCGCCTCCTGCCTGTTTGCCTTCCAGGCCCTCACCTCCTTTCTCTGCATCCTTTCCTTCCAGATTCTCATGGATGAATGTCTTTCCTGACTGGAGGAACAGGTCCAGTTCTGTTTCCCAGAACACTAGGAAATGCTTCGAAACACCACTGCTCCCAAATATATCCTGGCAGAGAACACTGGCCTGATGTTTTTCCCCAAAACCCTCCAGAGTGGGTGGGAGTCAGCTCAGCCTTGTCCCTGCCCGCCTCCCCCCGAGTGGGGGACGCTCTTCCTTCTGCCAGCCCACCCCGGGCCTCCCTGGAAGATACGCCAAAGCATCTCAGCTCCAGGACTGCAGAATCACTACAACAGTTTAAAAGCCCTTTCAGTGCCCAGCAATAATGCGAAAACAAAAGTCCCTCTCTAGTTGGCTTTTCATGATTTCCCCGTATGGCCTCCCGATTCATAACGTGCAAGTCAACGAGATGACTGTGCAGCTCTCCCAGTTGCTTTGCTCATCATCATAAACTTTGCTGCTTCAGGTTTGGCTGCTAACACATGGTAATCATTTATTACCCTGCCTTTTATATCTTCTTGAACTAAGCATGGTCTTACTCCCTCCCTCTTTTCAGTTTAAACAGATCGCCATACCATGCTGAGATTTGGAAGGGAAGGGCACCCCTTGTACTACACAAATAGGTTAAATAATAAACCAATGTTTCTACAAATTAGACAAGGATCCTGAAAGCATGCAATTGCACTTCACGTGTGGGAAATCCTTTGTGAATGAAGAAAATTCTTTCACCAGGTGGAAGGTGTTAAGTGTCCCCTGTGGGTGGGTGAAACCCAGACCCCCTCGAGATGTGTGGACCAGGTAAGCTCTAAGCTCCTTGAGAAGACTCTGCACATGTGCAGAATCTTCCAGAGAAACGGGCAATCCTCCTCACGCTTCCAGCGGCTCCCTCCTGGAAGTCCTCCCCCTTTCCTGGGCCTCTGCTCTGCTGTAGCCTCCTCCAGCCCACCCTGCTGGCCTGTGCTGGTTTCTGAGGCAGTCCTGCTAATGGGAGTCACCCTAGGGGAGCCTACACACTGTCCCACATGACGGGAGGAGGGGTAGAGAGGGGTGGCTCTGTGATGGACAGGATGTGGAGGGGTAGAGGTTGTGGACCCCTCGTCCCACCAGCCTGCCCCAGCCCAGAGGGATGACCCGTAGTGATGCGGAGAGAGGGTAGCCCATGACCTCTGTGGGGAATCCAAGGGCAGAAGGGCGAGGTATCACCAAGGCCACACGGGAAAAATATAAGGACGAAGTGCCCAATGGGCTACCGAGGGAGGCTCAGGGGCTCATCCCGAGGATATGAAGTGAGACGTGATGGGAAGATTAATGCCAGTATCTGGGAACCTGGAGCCTTGTCAGGGCCTGATGGTTAAGCTTTGTGTGTCTACTCGGCCAGGCTACGGTGCCCAGTTACCTGGTCATATAATAGTCTAGGTGTTGCTGTGAAGGTATTTTGTAGATGATCCATTGACTTAAGTAAAGAAGATTATCCTGAAAAATGCGGGTGGACCTCATCCAATCCTTTGAAAGCTTTAAGAGCAAAAACCTTAAGTTTCCCAGAGAAGAAGAAATTCTGCCTCAAGATGATGCCATTGAAATTTTGCCTGGGTGACCAGATGACCTACCAGCCCAGCCCCTGGACATCAGACTTTCCAGATTCCATCAATGCATGAGCCAGTTTCTAGAAAGAAATCTTTTTATACACACACACACACACACACACACACACACACACACACACACCCCTTTCCTATTAGTTCTGTTTCTCTGGAGAACCCTGACTGACACATCAGGGTTGGGCAGAGGGACGTAGGTTGTCACAGCCACTCTTGGAATCAACACGCTGGCCAGTGCTTCTGTCAGGTTGGAGGAGCCTGGTCCTTTCTCATAGCCCAGCTCCCTTCTGAAATGATGCTTCCCCCAAATTCTCCTCTTGAAATCTGTCAACCAGGCCCCAAACAGGCAGGGCCTCCTAAGAGAATAGAGCAATTATTCCTGTAGGATATGGAATGTCTTTGAAGACCAACCTCTCTTATGTGACCCTTGAATATTCTGTACAAGGATAATATTAATAATGGGAAATTCTATGAGAAGAATCTTTAACATAAGATTTTGGCACAGTGACAAAACAGAGACACTTCTTTTGAAGAGCTCCGTTCTCTTAACCAAATCTGTCATGTGGGCTTTCAATAAAAAGGAAGAGGCTCGCACTGTCATGTGGAAGAAATTCAGAACTTTGAGGTTACCAGCTACATACCGATCTTCAGAGAGATGCTCGGCTCTTCGCTCTGACAGGCATAGAGGAGGAATTTTGATTCTAGCCATACCACAGTGAAGATACACATGGTAATTGTGGTGTGTAATTACCACGGGGCTCCCAGGAGAGCCACAAGAGAATCCCAGAAGATCTCAGAAGAATGCCATTCTGACTCTTGCAAAGTGAGCTTGGGATCCTTGTCTATAAATTTTACACAATCTTGAGATAATTTCCCAGTGAGAGTGCAATCAGGAGTGTAAGTGAGTGAGTGTGGGTGTGTGGCTTGTGTAGCATACTGGCTATAAAGTTCTCCTTGGCCCATAGAGTCAAAACATCTGCTGAATAAATAATTGACTTGTTGGCTGAATCCAGCATCATGAGAGGAGGAGACTGGCCAGCTGTGCCTTAACTAGTTAGGGGTATTTTACTAAAGTCAGTAGAGATTATTGTCTGAAACAAGTAAACTTCAAGCTGTGGGTATTTCAAAAAAAGCCTAGCTCTAGTAGACATTTAAAGGGCAGAAATTATAATGTGATTTATATTTTCTTGAAGATTTGTTTTTATCTTAACATTTTCCCCCAAGGGTAGAGAACACTCATACTATCTAGCTAAGGATATGGTCAACATTTCTAACTTTCCAACTCCACAGTTTCTTTGATGCCATTAGTCTGTCTTGTCATATTTTAGTATACAGGCTTCCTGAAGATATAGACACTACATGAGGGCACACTAACGATTGATCAAAGGCTTCTCAGGACTTAGAAGAGCTAGGTCTGGGTGGTGAGAAGAAAGGGTGTTAAACTACAGCAATTCACAACATTTCTGAATGAAACTCAATTTCCATACAATGAATCAGTAACCCCCAGAAATTGCAAATGCCCACAGTAAGACAGAGAAGGTAGATTAGTCAAAAGGAATCCCCAAAAGGGGAGGGGTTAAGATTTTGCGGCCCCTGTGTTTGGAGGTAAGGCATTGACTCCAAGTGGCATTATCCCATTCTAATCCACATCCCATATCTGTATCCACAGGCATATCCTTATCTGTATCCCTGTCCCCATTCCCATCCATATCTATATCCATAGCCACGTCTATATCTTCATCCTCATCTCCATCCATCTCTCCATCCCCATCCTCACCCAGGTCTATTTCTCTCTCCACATTTCCAACACTTCCCCATCACATGGGTAATCCTGTCCACATCTCTATCCACATCCATGTCCCCATCCACATCTACCACATCCATATCCATAGCCACGTCCAATTCACATCCCCGTATCTTGATAAAGATGCAGCCACTGCTATGCATTCGTCCAATGGCACATGTACTCTGGGAAGCCGACAGTCAGATTGACAAGTGAGCTTGCAATGTCTCCTTGCCAGGAGGTTTTCTAATTAGCCCCCTAGAGAATCTAGTGGTTCCTGTTTCATAATTTGACTAGGTCTGCAAGATTAAGACAGCTTTCATTTTGTCACCACAAATAACTAACCTCCCTCATGTCAGATGACCAGTTGGATATCACACCAGTGTCAGACTTGGCAAAGTTGAAACGACTGAAAGCAAATGTGAACCCTCAAAGAACTCCTCTGGTACAATGGTGTTTCCCTCTTGCCCAGCGTTTAATTGGTCTTATTCACTCCATCACCTTCGTCGTTCCTCAGTTCTAATCCTGGTCCTTGAGTAGACGTATTACTTCTTTAAAAGTCACCAAAGTACTTTTGAGACATACACTTTCTTTTCAGTTAGCTGAAAGTGTTACCTCGTTAGCTTCCAAAAGTTGATATTTTCCCCTTAACAGTGTTTATTATTAGAATATTAGTGAATCTATGAAAAGCTCAACCCATTCATTTATTACTGGAATTTACTCAACTTACAGAAGTCAGTGTTTTCGTCATCAAAATTAAAGTCAATAATGGGGCTGACATTTTCCCTATTCCTAATTATAACCTTGGTGAATCTTTTTATTCCTGGTAAATCTTTTTATTCTTGGTAAATTAATGATTATTAGCCAACTTAAATCTTTTTTGGGGGGGGGAGAAGCAATTATTAATTTAAAAAGAACTTCAAATTTCTGTCCTTCTAAATAAGACATGGTGAACAAATCCATAAATGATTTGCTATTAACTCTACTTTGCCTGTGCTTATGTATCTCAAGAGGCAAATCTCACCAGACCTTTATTCATTCTGCTGATATTTATTGGGAATCTACAGTGCAAGGCCCTATGTTGGCTGACTGGGATCCGGAGATCTCTCTAGATAGTGACGTATTCTGAAAACTACGTGTGTTATAGAATTTTCCATTGATAGAGGCATACAAACCAGAAAGAGTATCCCTACTGACAGAATTATTCCATGTGCCCGAGGTGAGAATTTGAATGGTGGGGGGAAGGTTCAGATTGGCTCTGCCCCGTGGCTGGCTGGTCATGGCCGTCGCTCTGAGGCTGTAGTTCACGTTGGGACATCTCGACAGCCCGGCCCTCTTTCTCAAGTCAACTGCAGATGCCCCAGGCCTTGGAGGAGGCTGATGGGGGGAGCTGCTTTGCTTCTATGGTGGGATGCTGGCTGCGCCATGAACCCACGAGGGAACCAAAGAATCCTTTCCCTGAAGGTCTCAAAAGTTTGTTTGTTTACCAGAGATGAGTTTGTGTGCACTGAGGTAAACCTTAACCAAGGAATTTCCCCTCTTTCTATTCATGGGCAGTTGTAGGAAGTGCCAAAGAGTATCACCAAGTCCCAGGACTATCTGCTCCTCAAAATGCTGTGGCTTATCCATGGGGAAAACAGCACATAAGGACTAATTTAGTAAAAGAGACTCTCAGTTAAAGCTCTCCTCCCTCCATCTTATTTTTCTCCCTCACAGGATATAGTTTTCCCTCGATGTTTCCACAAATATGCAAAAAATGTTGGCAAAAAACCACTCAAATATTTATCTTGTATTTAACAACATCGAGAGTTACTTAAGTGTTTTTGTTATTTTAATCTGAAAGCTGTGGTCTGTTATTTCATGTGAATGAGAGATAAAAATCTTTCTGTGGTTTAACTGATAGGATATTTTCAGACTTAAGAAGTTAAAAGAAAAACAAATAACAAACTTTAATATGAACATTCCTGACCCTCTGCTTGTTCCTTTACTTAAAATTCATATTAAAAAATTTTGAAAGTTGTGAATTCCCTGTCACATGAGGCACCACATAACTCTGCCCGGGCTTGGAAAACCAAAACGAGAGACCGCAGCAGACATCTTATATGATTTCTTGTGTGTCGTGAAGATGTTTTATTTTATGTAGACAGAAGAACAGTGTTTTCATCTTGAGACATCCTCTCATCATTAGAGAAATATTCTCCTATTTTATTTCCCATAACTCTAGGTTCCTATCGCGCTCTGTAACGTGGTTAGCGGATCAATGCTTATTCGATGGGAGACTGAGTATCAGTGAAGTCAGGAAGGGAGGAGAGAGTGGCTGACAGCATTTTTTTCTAAATCAGTTTAGTACATCAGATTCCTTGAAGCTGAAATAATTGCAAAAAACCCCCAAAAGCCAATGCTGAGCAATAACTGACTTTAGTCAAGGGAAAACTTAGTCAGTTTGCATCACCTGGTCCTCATGGAGATGGGAGATTTGACTTAGTGTCAGAAGCCCCAGTGCCCACAAGAGAATTGCCCCCTGGCAGGAGGGTGAGGGTCTCAGATTCATGCCCTGGAGGACCCGGATGGCAGAGGGAGTCATGCAGATCCCTTCTCTGACCCCAGCCTTCCCGGTAGGCTGCTGTCTAAAGCTGGGGTCACCTGGAAAGAAGATGGGGCAGCGCTGTCCTTGAGCGCGGCTTGGGAGATGCCTACTCTTTCCTGGTAAGTCTGGAGGAATTCACATTCTCAGCACAAGGACCTTCTTCCCTTCCTTGGGGAAGCATTTGCTGGGTGACCCCCATGGGCTCGGTTCTTGAAAGACCTGGTGGGGAAGATCCAGGGTGGACGGGAGATACATCCTGATGTCGAGGGGTAGGAAGGGCCACTGGTTACTCCTCCCGAAGGTGTGGAGGGATTCATGGAAGAGGTATCGAGTGGACCTGGGAAGTGGAGGATTCACGGTGACAGATGGGGGCAGCGGGGCTGGTGATGCAGAGCCTACTGCTCTTCTCAGAGTGTCGCACTGCATGTCCAAGGACAGGGTTTGTGTCTGAGAAGTGTTCTGAGCAGCCTACCTTTCAGGGCCCCCATACTCTACTGATAAGCATTCTTCGATATAACCTGATGTTGTCTGGATACAGCATGGTGTGAGGGGAAGAAGATAATTCCGTGTTATTTACAAATTAGGAAGGTAGGTCTAGTCCTCAGTCAAAGATCATGAAATATGGGGCCTTCATTTCCCACTCCTCTTCCTTGGAGGAGTTGCTTGGTTTCTTGCACTGAGGAGCCCCACTTTAGTGGGAAGGGAAAATGTGCTCAAGGCCATCCCCCTGCACCAGTGGTGCCTCTGTGAAAACATCCACCAGGCCTTGGAGCTCTGTGGGTTTTGCCTCTAAGTGAGTGAGGTCTTCCCAGTGGCCTACAGGATGCCCATGGTCCTGCCTCTCTGCATGGTGTGATAGGCAGGGTTGTCCAGGAAACAGAAGAGTAGGATGTACGTATATTTAGGAAGAGATCTATTGTAAGGAGCTGGCTCACATGATTATGAAGGCTGGCAAGTCCCAAATTCTGCAGGCCAATCTGGCAGGCTGGAGGCCCAGGAGAGCAGGTGCTGCAGAATTCCCTCTTGTTCAGGAGAGGTCAGTCTTTTGTTCTAGAGGTCAGCCTTCAACTGATTGGGTGAAGCCCACCAACATGACAGAGGGCAATCTGCTTTACTCAAAGTCCATAGAGTTCAATGTTAATCTCATCCCCCTGCCAAAAAAATATCATCTCACAGAAATATCCAGAATAATGTTCCATCACATCTTTGACCAAAAGTCTTATTCTCATGACACCCATGCTGGTGGTCTCTGTACCGGGCAGCCCTCCACAGCACCCTGGTTGACAATCTGCTTCACTCGGCTCCATTTTTTTCTACATTTTCCCATATCACTGACAAGCTACTTCACTATGTGAGGTACTGCTTATGTTTATTGTTAATTTTATGGTTCTCCACCAAGAGAAGCATCTTCATTTTGTTCGTGGATGGACAAGCCCCTAGAAGAGTGGTGAAGAAGTAGGAACACAATAAATATTTCCTGAATAGAATGCTCCATCTCCAACACGGCTGAAGAGTCACTTCTGTAAGGACAAGCAAAGAAATAAAAGTTAGAGTGTGGGTACTTTTGTTTCCCATCAGGTGATCCTCTCGTGTACCTACAGGCAACCCAGGCTCTGTAGGTGGTCTTCACCCACCTGCACATCTTTCCTAGGGTTTCCTAGGAAGCCTGGAAATAGAATTTAGGAGTTTGCACAAACCTTCAAGTTCAACAGTTCACCTTTCACATAGAGATGAAGAAATGGTAAATTCAAGAAGCTCAGAGTCATCCAGTGGTGAAGAAGAAGAGTTGAGTATTGAACTCAAGTCTCTTGGTTCCCATCCCACAATGCTAAAAACCATGTGTGCTCTTTTTGGTTTTGTTTTGTTTTTAACCAAAAGCATCTACAGAGTCAAATGCCTTCCAGAATGCCATTTGTTTCCTGCAAAGGATCAATATGCAGACAAAGTTGTCATCATTTGACTCGAAAGGTCGGTCCTAGGTGGTCCACCACCTGCACAGGTAGCTGGCATCCTTAACCCGGGCAATCACAACGTCTCCGAGCAGCAAACACTTCTCTGCCAAATGGGACAGGAAGAGGTGAGGACAGAACACACAGGCGCCCTCCCTGTGTGACAAGGCCCAGGTTCTGAATGTCTATGGACATCCTAAATCATGAAGACCAAGGCACGTGAGACTCTTGGTGCGATTAGAAGGTAAGTTTTCCCTGCACAGAACGCCTCCCTCCCCTCCCCACCACATGTTCACACACACACACACACACACACACACACACACACACACACACACACTTCTGAAAGGCAGGCTTTGTGCCGAGTGCCTGCCACAGACCTGGTTTTCTCTGCAAAGATTCCAGCCCATTCTGCCCTGGTGCCCCGGTGATGATCTTATGGCTTCAAATGCAGGCTGGTGTGCCTGCCTGGGAAGATAGTGATTTCATTTTGGACTTGCTTGGCAGTTAAATATAAAAGTAAGGTTATCGGCTGTTCCTCTCCTTGTTCTTAGACAGGAGTGGATGGAGAAAGACACAAGTAGGGTGTAGGGTCCTTTATCACACAGATCTGGTTCTAGATGCAGTGGGTCCCTGCTCAATGGGAGGTCCCATCCAGGAGCTGTCCAGGTCCTGTTTGAAAATCCATCAGTTATCTCAACATGTTTTTGTGGTTCAGATTCCCCTCCTGCCAAACACTTATAATGGGACACATTTACTTTCTGATTAGCCACAGAATTTTTTTTCAGCCTTTCATACATTCATTTAGTCCACAAGTATTTATTCAGCACATGCAAAAATACCAGTGTTGTGCTAGGTGGGGTGGGACTGGTTTTAACTCCCAGGAGACTAGAGGCTAGAGGGAGATGGATGAGACACAGACAAGGCCCTCAGGGCCAAGTTTCCCAGCAGGTGGGTGGCACCTCTGCCCTCAGGTGAGCAGCCTTTATAATAGCACAGTGTGGCATTAAGTGGCATTGAATTACATAGTTAGAAAGTTACCTCTGTGCCCATTGTCTTTGGATCCTTCTGATAATGACAAAAAGAAAGGCTATAATCTGCTTATCCCTGAAGATAGGTCTTAGCAGCATTTCGCTGTAATTTTAAGAACATTGATTCACTTTCGCAGTTAGTGATTTATTTTAAAAGGTGATTTGGATTCCCCGTTCATCATAATGATGTAAAGGATTTTTATTTTCAGAGTAAATCTGAGTGAAAAAAATGAGTCACTTTCTTAAAAGAATACCAGAAAATAGAAGCTGAGTTGTGTACAGATGTGGAAAACTCATGGGGGAGGTGGGGTGTCAGACATTGCTGGGTTTTAGGGTGGGATGAATCATTTGGTTAAGGGAATCTGTCCAGAGGAGGCACCATCCAAACGGAGTCCCAGAGGAGAGTAGGAGAGTCGAGGAAGCATGGAGACAGTGCAGAAAGAGGGGGCAACGGGCACCAAAACCAGATGACCAAGCAGAGTGCTACAACAAAGGCTTCAGGATGTGATTGAGGCTTGGTGTTCAGGAGGGCAACAGAGGAGGTGTAGATGCTGGGGGAGCCGTGCTGATCAGGGGTCCATTGAAGTGTTTCAAGGAGGGGGTTACGTGAAAGCTAACCTACCTTTGCTGCCACCCCTGGAGGGGATCTCATCCTTCTCTGGTAAGATCTCCTGTGTTAATGATTAAATCCTGGCGGGCACACCCTGGGGCTTCCTTTGTTTCCCTGTGGGGAAGCAGAGGACAGGAGTGGGGTGAATGACAGGTGAGCCCTGAATTGTAGCATCCAGGTGAACCATCAGAAACGGACAGGTCTATGGAGGTTCCATTCTCCAAGGCAGAGAGCGCAGGGGGTGGGCCAGATTTGGAGTGAGGGGTAGAGTTAAGTTTTGGTACATGTTGATTTTGAAGTACCCGTGGGATACTGCAGAGATGGCAGTGTTTAGCTGATCATGCTGATAACAGTGTGGGCTCTGGAGACAGACCACTGACACCAGTGTCTGTGGGCCTAGACCTGACCTTCCTCCCAGCTTGTGTCAGGGTTATAAGAGCCAGCTCACGTGATGCGTCTAGAACCCGCCTGGCACACGTTCCTGCTCAGGAGAATTGGATGTGATTAGAAGCCTGTCTGGAGCTCAAGAGAGAGTTTAAGCCAAGGTATAGATTTTAGTCAGCAGCAAATATGGTAAATGAAGGATCACAGACAGGATCATGGAGTGCAAACATTCTCTTTTTTATAATTCCTTGTTCGCATGGAATGTCCAGAACCTCGACACAAAAAGAGATAATATGCCAATGGTATGCTTTACGATCCCAAGTATAAAACTGAAATGTGATCATTTCTGTAGCCAGTCCTTTTCATAGGAGTTTTAACCTGGAGTCATTTCACATTTCTAGCATTTCTGAGGCGCTTCTCGGCCACACTTGGGCCTTGGGTGTATTCACTCCTTGTGCCAGTCTGCTCCAGATGCCACAACTAAACACCCACAGGCATAAATAACAGATATTTAGTTTCCAACAGTTACGGAGGCTGGAAGCCAGAGGTCAGGTTCTGCCAGTGTTTGGTTTCTGGTGAGGGCTCTCCCCTTGGCTTGCAGACAGCCTCCTTCTTGCTGTGTCTTCACACAGAGGAGAGAGTGCTCTGGAGTTTTTTCCTTGTCTTTTAACGGCACTGGTCCTATCAGATCAGTGCCCCACCCATATGACCTCATGTGACTTTAACTACTTCTTTAAAGGTCCCATCTCCAAATACAGTCACATTGGGGTAGAGCTTCGACATCTGAATTTGGGCAGGACACAAACATTCAGTCCATACTTTACTTGTTTGTCACTTGTGTCTTCCTCATCCTGACTCTGAAATCCTATTGAAAGCCCACTGGTGGCTTCTGCGGTGTTTCTGGGTCACTTCCAGTGCGGAAGTTAGAGGAACCTGTCAGGTTCGGCCACAGCTCAGGTGGGAAAGGCCAGAGCACAGAGAACTTTATCTACGGCTTGCAAACCCTCCTTCGTGGCTGCAGTGGGAATAAAAAGCCATTATTTTATCTGATACATACATACATTCATATATATATGGGTAACTTCTGTATGTGTGCATCTCTCTATATACACATTTTCCTGAGATAGAAATACGTCTCTTACACCTTTTGCGTACAATCTACTCTCCTCTTTTGAAATTCTCATTGACCAGCCACGACAAAGGTATCCCCAGTATTCTGCCTGGACTCTGACCCCAGGTCTGTGGCATCTGTCAGGCTCCCAGCGCCCTCCCCAACCCCCCAGCCAGTGTCTGCTTTGAGTCTCCCTCAGGGAACACGTGTTGCTTTGTCCAAACTGCTTAGGCACCAACCTTGGAATGGGTGGTAATTCTGGGTTCATCGAGATCTGATTGTCACATTGGGTGTGGGCTGAGTAGCCACAGTGACTCCTAAGTAAGCAAGGAGGATTTTCTTCAATTATATACAAATGCAAAATGTCTCAGTGAAAGGAAAATCCTCACTGGTGTCAGAATTTGCTTAGAGCAGTTTGGCTAAGTGTGAAATGTACGGAGAAGTGGACTAAAATGGCGCAGGGGTGGTTGGAGTGTATTCTCACAGATTTAGAGGTAGACGCAAATCTGTCGAACCAGAGTCAACATTACCCAGGATTTGAACTTGAGGCATGACAGATGTGTCAATTAAAACTCAATAATGCCAATAACAGTAATAGATTTGTTGAGGTCTTACGCATTGTGCACTTTATATGCATTAGGAAAATTTATATCTTCTGGTACGTATTTGGCTGTATACATGGTGTTGTCTAGATTTTAGAAACCTGAAAGGAAACCATTGAATATTAAAGGGAGTCATGCATTTTCACCATATAAAAGAAATGATTAGAATCTAAAGCCCTTCCCACTCACCAGGATTATCCAGAAGGTTGAAATTTCACAGAAGATCCCTGTTTTCGGGTGTCCATGACTGTACGTGTCATTTGTAAACATTTGCTCTGATGATGCAGAGCAGCAAATTGGTGGCCCAGAGACTTTCTTGTCTCATGAACCCGGCTGTGTTTTCCTGCTGGACCTTACCCGCTGTGCATGTTGCCTGTGACTGGAAGAAAATATTTTATCCGTGTGTGTTTGGAACAGAGTCCAAGTGTCCACATGTCACTGGGGAACCTGACATGAGCGACTACATCCAGAGGGGTGGTACCCAAGCTTCTGCGCGTTCTCTATGCTCATCTGGGCAATCTCGAAACCGTTGCTGTCATCATGACTCTTGGCCTGGGCTTCCCGTGTGTTTCAGAAGTGACATATACAGGCTTTCTGCCATCTAGCAAAAACCCGGACTCCTTGTTCAAGAATACAAAAGCTGTTTAAAAAGTGTGTGACTAGAGTCCTGAGTGTGATGGGCTGAACTGGTAAAAAATAATATTCAGCTCAGCATTTTGGCAAAGATTATGATCGTGAGGCAGGCTCATTTATTGATCTTCCCAGCTAGAAAAGACACATGTATGTAAGTAGCCAAGGAGAGGAGGGTATGAACAGGGAACAGGGCTTGGCTCCGGTTGTATTGATTTTGGCAAAAATGCCACGTGAAAAATTATGTCTCAGATAAAAATAAATTATAATCTACAAGTATTTGAATGAGAAGCGTTCCCTGTGAAAACTTAATAAATGAATGCTAATTCAGTTACCAATTTGTAGTCATGAAACATAACCAGTCGTGTTATTCCGTGGAGCCTGTTTTGGAAAAGATTGCATAACCCATGAAGCAATTCTTCACAAAGTGCATAAAAGTGTCAGCTTATGTATAATTTATACAGCGAATGTTAGTTATGGCCTGTTTAATAGTATTTAATGCTGTCATATGACATCATTCTTCCATTTACCAATTGAAAAAAAGTCAAAAAGACCAATCAAAAACAGTTTATAGAATCAGAAATATGCTTCTTGAATTTGATAACTATCGTAGAAGACGATAAACAGATTCACGGGGGGAGGAATCTTTAAAAGATTTTTGAAAAGAGTTATTGTGCTAATGCCCACTCAATATTTACTCTATGCTTATTATAATCATAATTTACTTACCGCGTATGTGTTGTCCAATGCGCCGCTAACGTGCCTTAAGCAATTCGTTTTGCCGACAGCATAGTAGATTGCCAGATTGGCGCTTTATTAGTAGCAATGATTAAATCCAATTTTAGTTGTAGTTACTACATTTTCTGCACTGCCTACAGGGCATCCCTATGGGGGGGAGAGGAGCTGCTGCCTGTAACCTTAATCTCTCCATCGTTTGGCCCCACATCCATCCTTTCAGCAGGACATATTCTACCTACCTCTGCTTACATTAATTTCCTACCACGTAGGATATTTTTGGTGCCATTTGAGAAAGCAGGTCAAAATGTTTGAAAATTGTTGTATTAAATAAAATACCACGATCTGTCTTTATGCAGTAAAAGCATCGAATAAAAGAAAATCTACCCTCTCCACTGTGTGTGTGTGTGTGTGTGTGTGTGTGTGTGTGTGTGTGTGTGTGTTAAATTCCATAAGAAACCAAGGATTGACTTCATATATTATGGGACCAGAATATTCTCATATGTTAACTCTGGGTGAATTCTCATAGGGTATTTAACTCCGCAAAGCAAGGCGGGGTATAATTTGTGTGAAATGTATTATAGAAAATGAAGTTACAAACTATCATATGTCATGAACCCTGGCACGTGTTTCTTGGAGTTCCACTGGATGGGAATCTGCACAATTCAGCTTTAGTTTCCAAGCTCTGAGTTCACACGTACACATGTGCAGTGTGTCTCCGAACCTCATTTTATTTGCAAGTGGATTTCCTGACTTCCGAGTTTGGGTTTGATCCAGGGGTCCTCACTTAGTCTGCAAGGAATATTTTGCAAGTTTTACCTGAGAGTCCATAAGGTGGGTCCTCAGAAAGCCAACAGCTCAGACTGAAACCCAACCCTGCTGCCCCCTGAGGACTCTGAGCCCCTGCATCTCATGGGTCAGATGCCTGGGAAAGGGGAGGGCTTGTTTCTCAGCCAAATTTCCACATCTGGTAAGTTGGCCTCCATTGTTGCTGCTTGAAAGGTCCTCAGCAAACATCCTTCAGGAATGGCTTGGGGGTCACCCTCAGTGGAATGGCACCAGAAGGTTTTATAAAGGAGTTTTCACTATCTTTCCTTGCCCCGTGTGGGATGTCCTTTGCACTGGGGAGAGAGAAGAAGACACACCCGAGCAATTTATCTCATGGCCCAGGTGGCACCCAGGTCTGGCTTCCGACGGTGGTACCATGTTCCAAGGCAGGAGAGATGGTGGTGCTCACAAGCTCACCACTGAGTGCCACCATCATTGCGCTCTGCTGGCAGCTCCTGCAGCACGTGCCAGGCCAAGGTGGCGGTTATTGCCTTGGCTTGTCCGAGATGCGTCCTTAAAAAAAGCTGGGGAAGGAGCCTCCTTGGTCCTATTGGCCTCTGGCAGCTGTGTGCACATCTCCTTTTGTCCATCTCTCTCTCTGTCCTTCATCTTCCATCCAGTCGAGTCACTTAGCACCTGCTCAGGGTTTTTCCATTCCTAGGGAAGCTTCCCTCTGCCCTATTTCTCACCCTGACTACTCCCGGCTCCTCCCTCCCTTCCGTCTCTCTGATCCAGATGTCCCAGTACTAAATGCCATTCCTTTTGAGTCCTGCTGAGTGCAAATTTGGAAATGTGGGCTAATGGGGGATCCTTAGTTAATGGGCTTCCCCTCCTGTGTAACACTTTCCAGACATGCTCCTTTAGCCTAGGGTAGGGAACGGAAAGGTGGGAGTTTCTTGTTCTGCATCAGGCCTTGATTGAAGAAGAGATTTTGACAAGGGGGTCTTTTAAAGCCTTTGAACTCAAATCCTGGTGTGGCCGCCCACCTCTGCCACCAGGGGAGGGAGGGAGGGGACCCTTCCTCCAGCCTCTGACTCATCCACTTCTGTCTCATCGTCTCCAGCTCTGTGGGTGCCAGGGTTAGTGTGTTGAGTTTGGAGAGCCTCTGGACGAGTCTTCGGCTGACTCCTGAGTTCCTCTGGCTTCGGGACCTGGGGATGTCTCCAGGGTTTCCTCATTTATAGAGCAGACAGTTCTGTGGGCTTCCCAGGGGAATGCAGAGGGTACACCTGGGAATACAGCCCAAGCACGTTCCAAACTACAGACTGTGATACATATGAGTGGTATCATTATGTAGCCTGATTCATCAGGGAGAGCCAGAGGGCACGAAATGCCGAAGGAGCCTCAGAAAACACCCCCTACAGTGGCTGAAACATCCCCTGGAGTGCTTGTGTTGAGGTTTTGGCTCTGGGTAGGTGGAGGACCACTCTGTAATTGACCAGAAGGAGGTGAGGTGGGCCAGACTAAGAGAAAAGCCAGCAAGGGTGACACATCAGAAGTGGCCATAGGGAGGCCCATCTGGTCTGGAGGACACAGGTGGGGCTGGGAACCCACCTTTGAACCTCCCACTCCTTGGTTTCAAGGCCTCTGTGCTGCCTCCTTTAAAATGCTGAGACAGGTCTTCTCCAGGGACTGTCGAAACCTCAAGAGGCAATGGAATTCTCTTGGGTAAATTACCCAGAGAATTTCCAAATCCACCTGATAATTTCAGAGAGAGCCTTAAACAGACCCACCACCTTGTGAGTCTGGAAGCTATAGTCCCCCTGACGCCATGCCACCTGGTATGAACTCAACACTTACAGGACTAACCAGCATCTTTGAATTGAGGTAAATCCAGGTCATACGGAAAATCCAGTGCGGAACTCTGCTTCTTTGTCATTTTCACATTCTTCATTCTGAAGATCAAAGCTGCTGTCCTTTGGAGCGATTACTTGACTAATTGTGTGGTTGTAGCTTACACCCAATGAATAGTTGAATGGCTTTTTACTGTCAGAATTACACCTTCTCTAGGAGTTGGAAAGGAACAATGGCTCTGGCTCAGTCTGGTTGCAATAATATTGATATCCTTCATGAATAGTAAAAAGATTGCTTTTTTTAAACCTTCCTTGGTTAAATTGATCCCTTTTCTATAGGGACTTATAAAAATGGGTAGTGTATGAAAACAGCCTAAGCGGTGGCTGTTGGGGATGAGATGGAACTGAAAGAGATAATTCCTCCTGGAAATCCACGAGGCAGCGGGAAATGCTCTAACACACGAGGTTCATACAAATTTAAAATACTTCGTTTTCTTTTCACCTGGTCTTGGAAGTTAAAGCATGTCGTCTGACATTTTTTTTTCCTGCCCATGTCTTTTACATTCCGTCCTCCCCCCCGCCCACCTCAAACAAAAGCGTATGATGGATTTTGGCGGGGTCCTTCTGTTGTCAGATGCTGCATTTCATGTAGTTCATCCAGAATCGTCCCTATTAACAAATTCCTAACACAGTAATTCATCTAAAATGAAGTCGGTTTCCAGGGAGCTGCTGCAGAGCACCCCCAGCTCACCCACTCGCCTGCTGGCAAATCCACCTGACATTCCTGAAGGAAAACAAGGGCACGGAAATCACCTTTATGACACGGGACTTCAGCGTCGCTTTGGGTAACAGCCTGCAGGATGCATTTACCCAGGAAAAGAAAGAAAAGGCATTTGTTCCCAAATGTTGAAAGGTAGACAACAAATGGCGTATTTTTAATTACTCGAATGCGTTAGCACAGAAAGTAGTCAGTTTATAGTTACCTTCAATACGTAGACTACAAATTATTAGTGCATGAAAATGGCATCCGAGTTCTGCTGCTGGGTCTCGTAATTTTGGATATTTTCCATGCTATTACTGCCTGCTCCATATACCTTTACTGGTTCTTTTTGAAATTAACTTAATGGCACTCTGCAGAAATGGACTGCCTACTGAGAGTGAGCGCTTGCCTGCGAAGACGGACCGAGTTCCCACTGAGAGGCACTGATTTGGCACAAACGGAGAAATGCTTTAGCATTAATTTACTTGAGTATCAAATTATTCAAAATAAATAATTAAAGGGTTTTTAGGAGTCAGAGTCAATATTTGCTTTCAATATTTTGGATCCATTAACACGTATCTCGTATTGAGAAAGGCCCGGGCCTGCCAAGTTCTGCCTCAGCAGCAACGCATCCCTAAGCTTGCCACAGGTTTTTCCCTTCAGGCATTTAATGTCGTTTCTCTGTCCCTGAAATTTCTCCGCAGCTCCCATTATGCTTATCTGGCAAGCCCATCTTCCCCTCCCAGCTCCGGTGGTTTAGTGGTGTCTGATGTCCTTCCCTTTTTACTAGCCTGGAGGCTGCAGACCTCCTCCGGCGGGATTTCTCTGTAGGGACAGGGTCCCTGGGGAGAGAGAGGTGTAGGGATAGGAGGCCTGCGTGATCGCGGGAAGGCTGGCGACCACAGCATGGTTGTGCTGGGGAAAAGAGCCCCCAGAGCCTGCTCCTAGAGCTGCAGTTTGACCCTGTCATCAAACCAAAATCATCTGCAGGATCACCTGCCCTACCCTTGGGTGGAAGCTCCTCCTCCCTCAAGCCCCCTGGGATCCTGCGCTTGGCTCTCCAACCATTGTTTGCAGCCTGGGCAACAGACAGCAACCCAAGGACAGTACGAGAGACCATAGAGGGAGGTCTCAGTACTGAAAGGGTGTGGCCATCCCTCAACGCCATGCACTGTGCGTGTGCGCGTGCTCACACGTGTGTGCGCTCTTGTGTGCGTGTGCACACTTGTGCTGTGGCACAAATTGGCCAAGTGGTTGACACACAAGACTGTCGTCTTCTTACATTATCATCTGGGGGGCCGTGACTGGGGGACCCGATCCTTTGAGACTGAGTGGTTTCTAAGTATTTCTGGTTAACCCATTTGCAGCCTGTGTGAGGGGAAGAGTGGTGTGAATACCCCTTTAATTTCCCTCTCCCGCTCTCCCTGTCTCAGTCCAGAAGCAAGCGAGCACCCAAAGAGTCATGGAGAGAAAAGAAGCAGCAGCGCTAATTCTACGAAGGGCTCTCCAGTGTCCCTCCATAAAGGCAGGACAATTTCCATTTGAAAGGGAGGACTGTTAATGAGCTCTATTCTCCTAGCCTATCACCCCACAAGCAAAGGGGCTGCTTTGAAGTCAACACGGTCTATTACGGGTGAAATAAACCCCGCAGAACAAAGGGCAGTTCAAGTACAGACTTGCAGACGCTAATGGCACACGCTCAACCCCACTTCAGTACTGCTGGCGGCTCCCATCCGAGGATGCCCTGAGTCTCGTGGGTTGGGACTTGGCATCCCCCAGGCAGCCCTGCTCTTCTGGGACGTGGGGCCCCAAACGGAGGCTTCTCATTGGTGGAAAAGCCCACCCCTCATTTCCTTCAGGTTTTAGAGAGCTATGGGTAAAGACTTCTAAAGGTTTTATCAAAATGTTTTCCTTTTCAAGTACTCACAGGGGAAAAGAACACAGTTATAAACATGGTAGACTGGCCTTTTTGGCTGCATCTGAAATGAGTATTTTCTGCCTATAAGTTAAGCAAATAGCACTGAGCACCAGTAATTGGAGAACATGGTCTAAATTCCCTCCTCTTCTCTGAGTGGGAGGAATTTGGCTTCAAATGTTAATCATTTTAGGCATGGATGTCATTTCTATTACCCTGCAGTACTGGGCTGCTCTGAAAGCAGAGGAACACACAATGCTTTCTACACAAAATGAAGAAGAAAGTGGGTTTCTGCCGCCACGAATCTGGGCCACAGAGGATGAGTCCATCTACTGAAATGTGCCATAACTGCTAGGCTGCTGTCAATACCGCGTGGGCACCCACAGGAACATGTGTGCCCCTGCGTGTGAGCACAGCTTCTAACATGCTCCACCTGTTACCCTGCTGGCTCGCCTCTTTCTGGAGCAGTAAGACTGATCTCAGCAAGGCAGGACAGTTTTGAGGATTAATTCAGTAAGAGGTTGGAGAAATAATTGGTGTGGCATCTTTTAATTGGCATTAAAAAATTGAACTCACAACGTTGTCAATTACACATCCGCTTAAATTATGCATTGAAGAGGGACATTAATAACTATAAAGAGACTGGAAGAGGTGGATAAATAAATCACTCATAAATCAGTGTGTGTGGTCCTGAAGCAAACATGGAATATGAGGGATGCTGACTTTTGTGAGCTCTCCGCTTACAGTACGAAAACAACGTTCTTTACAATTGAGGACGTGTTTTAGCAGCAAATCAGAAAACTGTACTTCCTAGCATTACTCTATCACAAAGAGATTTCTCCTTTTCTAATATTTCATCTTCCACAATTGTACTTGTTTACACTGCTTGTCTATTATTACAGGACTCCCTGGTCTTCTCTTCCTAGGATTAAACAATCATATTTAAGCATCACCTTGCCCCCTTCAAGAATTTAATGAGAATGAGACAGTCCTTGACATTTCCGTGCTTCTATCTCTTGTGCTTGTATCCAGGACCCCATCACTGTTCGTGTCTCATCATGAATTTCTCCCACCTTGTCTTTTCCTCATCACTGCTCTCCTTTCAGCCAGAGTAAGTGGTTCCCTGAGGTCCCCACCATAAACGCCCCTATCCTGGTGCTTACCACATTTAATTCCGTTGCATTTCTACTTGTTGAGTATGGAATGTTACCAGACAACAGAAGCCTTCCTTATGTTTCCTTCTAGTTGCTACCCTGCCAAAAGTAACCACCATTCTGACATCTATCACCATAGTTTAATTTTACCTGTTTTAAAACTTAACGTGTATGAAATTATATTTCATCCACTTTTGTGTCTGTTGCCTCTGGCTTTTTAGCGCAACAATATTTCTACAAGATTCATCAGTATATGTAACAATACTTTATTCGTGTTCACTGCCCATAATATTCTACTACATGGAAGTATCGCAGTATAATCATGTGTCCTACTGTTGATGGATATCCGTGGGTCCCCCAAGTTTTGTCAATTACAAACAGCACTGCTGAGATCGTTCTTGTGCACATCCTTTGGGAAACACACAGGTGCACTTCTGCTGGATATATATACATGTAGGGATGGAATGGCTCGGTCGTAGACTACGTGAGTCCTCAGCCTGATTAGATCCTCAAGCAGATTTCCCAGTGTCTGCATCGGTTCATACTATGACCAGCAGTGGGTAAGAGTTCCAGTTGTTTTGCATCTCGTCAACACTTTGGCAGTGTCATTCCCCCCCGCCTCTGTTCTGGTGGCTAAGCAGTGATATCTCTTTGCTGTTTGAAAATCGCAGTTCTTTGATGACTAATTATGTTGAACACTATTTAATATGCTTATTAGCCATTTGTTGAAGCTTTTTAATGAAATGTACATCAGTTCTTTGGCTTTTTTGTTTTGTTTTGGTGTTCACATTTTTTAATTAAATTTTTTTATTTTGAGATAACTGTAGGTTCACATGCAATTATAAGAAACAGTACTGAGATTCAACACATGTTTTACCCAGTTTCCCCCAAAGGTAACATCTTGCATCACATAGTAGAGTATCAGCAACAGGATACTGACACTAATGTAGTCAAGACAGGATATCTCCACCACCCCAAGTGTCCCGCATGTTGCCTTTCTGTAGTCATACCTAGATCCTTGGTAACCACTAATCTGTTTTCCATTTCTGTAATTTTACCATTTCAAAAATATTATATAAATGGAACCATATGGTACATAACCTTTTGGGATTGGCTTTTTTTCACTCAGCAGAATTCATTTGAGACTCATTCAAGCCGTTGTGTGTATCAATAGTTCATTCCTTTTTATCACTGAGTAGTAGTGTTCCGTGATATGGATGGATCACAGTTTTTTTAACCATTCACCTGTTGAAGAACATCTGGGTGGTTTCCACTTTGGGGCTACGAATATTCGTATATATGCATATATATGCATATGTACATATACATATATCATATAATTGTATACGCTTGTGTTCCCGGACTCTTTATTCTATCCTTGCATCATGAGTTTTAGTAATTGGCTTGGGAAATACATCTTTCTCTTATTAAAGTCTAATACATTTTTGACTTCCAGAGTGTCATTTGCATTTCCATTTAAATATTAAAATCAGTTTGTCAACTTCACACACAAAATACCTCCTAGGATTTTAAGACTGGGGTTTTACTGACTCTCTAGGGAACTGACATAATTACACTATTGAGTCTGTTAATCAATGCTCATGGTATATATTTCCACTCATTTCAATCTTCTGTAATTTCTTTCAGTGATTTGCTATTTTCTGTGTAGACTCTGTATACCTTTTAGTAGATTTATTCCTAGGTATGTGATTCTTGATGCTATTATAACTGGTGTCAATGAAAAAAGTCACATTCTAGTTGTTTATTTCTAGTGTATAGAAATGCAATTTTGATTTTTGTACGTTGACCTTGAACCCAGATGCTTTAAGTCTAATAGCTTATCTGTAAGATATTCTATGTACATAATCATGTCACCTGAAAATAATTAGTTTTGGTTCTTCCTTCCCAACACTCATACTTTTATTTTTCTTGCTTTGTTACACTACTTAGGACGTCTAGTACAATGTTCTCATGATAGTGATAACAGCAAACACTTTTGTCTTCTTTCCAGTTTCTGGGGGTAAGTTTCAATGTTTCATCAGTAATTATGATCATTGCTGGTGTGTGTGTGTGTGTGTGTGTGTGTGTGTGTGTGTGTGTATTCTTTGTCAAATCCAGGAAATTCTCTTCTAGTTCTAATTTGTTAATTTTTCATTATAGATGAATGCTTAATTTTATTAAATTCATTTTCTGCATCTGCTATAATGATTGCAGGTTTTTTCCTTTATTTTGTCAATGTAGTCAATTGCATTGGCTGATTTTTAAATGTTATACTAACATTGGATTCTTAAACCCTGTGGAGATGTGATGCACTTGCCTTTTTCTTTCATACCAGATTCAGCTTGCTGCTTTTTTATTGGGTAAATTGGCATCCAAATTAATGAGAGACATAGGCCTGTAATTTTTCTTTTTCATAATGCTCTTATCAGATGTTGGTGTCAAGATTATATTGGTTTCGAAAAACAAATTGAGAGAGTGGTTTCTCTTTTGCTAGGCTTTGAAAAAGATTGAGCAAGATAGGCATCATTTCTTCCTTAAATGTTCAAAAGAATTCACTAAGGAAGTCATTTAGACATTGAGTTTTCCCTGGGGGATGTCTTTGAACTACATGTTTAACTTCTTTAATACACATCAAACTTTTCAGATTTTCTATTTCTTCTTGAGTCAGTTTTGTATGTTTCAATGAATCTGCTTGTTCCACCTAAATTCTCCAAATGTATTGACATGAAGTTCTTCAAAATACCATCTTCTTAAGGTCTAAAATGTCTACATCGATGACCTTTTTTGGTTGCTGTTCCTGGTATTGTCGCCTCCCTGTTTCTTGATCAGTCTCACTATCTCCATTTATATATTTTGTTAGATTTTTCAAAAAGCCAACTTCAGGCCGTGTTTATTTTCTACTGTATTTGCTTCACGTTTAGCTGGTTTATGCTCTTACCTTTATTCTTCTTTCTTTTTCTGCTGTCTCTAATTTGCTATTTAAACCTACATATTGAATTCTTAAGTTCTGTTATACTTTTCATTACTTTGGGCTCAACTTTTGTTTTTTTTTTTTGTGGTACGCAGGCCTCTCACTGTTGTGGTCTCTCCCGTTGCGGAGCACAGGCTCTGGATGCGCAGGCTCAGCGGCCATGGTTCACGGGCCCAGACGCTCCACGGCATGTGGGATCCTCCCGGACCGGGGCACGAACCCGTGTCCCCTGCATCGGCAGGCGGACTCTCAACCACTGTGCCACCAGGGAAGCTCTCAACTTACTTTTTGCTTTTGGGTTCTTGATATGAGTATTTAGGGCATTAGTTCTCAAATCAACTTCTGTGAACCCTGGGGGTACCCAGGAAATTTAGGATCCCAATGAAGTAAAATATATTCTCATAATAATACTAAAGCAATATAACACAATATTCATTACCTTTTCTATGGTGTCGTTATTTTTATTGATGGTGTAAAAACAACAGTGAATAAAATTGTTGGTGCTGTAGCTTGAATTAGTGTAGCAGCACCAAAGTGTGTTACTAGTCATTATATTCTTTGATGCCACATACTTACAAACAAAATGCTCGTTTCACTTAAAAAGTATATTTGATGAGTGGTAAAAAATATGAATTAGATTTTTCTTGTAATAAATATTCTGTATGGCAAAATAAGAAATATGCATAAAGCATTTCTGCTGAATACTGAAGTCCAGTGACTGACTCAAAGAAAAGCACTTTTGTGATTGTGACACAAAGTGAACGAGCCCAGTTTTTCATGGATTGCTATTTTACTCGAAAAAATAACTGGCAGACACGTTATGGTTATTCCAACTTGGGTATTTAGCAGACATTTTCCCAAAAGAAGAATAGAATGGGCCTGTCATTTCTAGAAAAATCACTGAGAGTATTTGTTGCCAATGATAAACTTCAAGCTTTTAAGCAAAATTGAAAAATTGGGAAGACTTGCATTCACCAACTATTGATCCACCATGCTGGTTTGCCTAGAACTGTGGGGTTTCCTGGGATGCAGGAATTTCGGTGCTAAAATTGGAATAGTCCCAGTCAAACTGGGAAGGTTGGTCCCACTGACTGTGAACTTGATACCTTACTTATACTTTGAGACTTTTATAATGAGATAGGTAGAGACATTAATGAGTATAATTTAAAAATTGTATAAGGATAATGTGTTGATATTTGCAAGATCTACATAACTCAGTAAACTAATATTTTCCAAATGACCATTGCATAAGGTTATAAAATCATGTATGAGTGAAAGATCCACTCAATGTGTAAGACAGACAATGGATTTTAATGCAACAGAGTATAGAAAAGGCATTCACATGGGTTCAGATTTCACATTGCAATTAACCTTTAAGAAACTATACCCGCCAAATTTTGGTGTAGTATCAAAGAAGACCTACACAATTATCTGACAAGGCTATTAAAATACTTCTTTGTCCAACTACATAGCTATGTGAAGCTGAATTTTCTCTCTATACTTCAACCAAAACAAAATATCACAACAGATTGAAAACAGCTGCAAATATGAGAATACAGCTGTTTTCCATTAAGCCAGGCATTACAGAAATTTTCAAAAATGCAAAACAATGCCCAACTTTTCACTTAATATTTTGCTCTAGAAAATATAATTTTTTTCTAAAACAATGTTATCAATGTTAACATGTAATTGATTCATTATTGTTACTTAAAAAGAATTAATAAATATTTTTAAAAGTCTCAGTTTTAGTTTAGAATATGGTAAATAATGAGTGATATTATTCACATAAACAAAAGTTATTTGCGATCCTCAGTGATTTTTAAGACTAAAAAGGTGTCCTGAGACCAAGAAGTTTAAGCGCCTTTGGCTTAGATCATAATTTTTCAGCCTTTACACATGTCCAATAAATGTATTTAAGGCTATACATTTCTTTCTAGGTATTTCTTTATTTGCAAATTTTGGTATAACTTGTTTTTATTATTATTCAGTCTGGGATTGACATATATACACTACTATGTGTAAAATAGATAACTAATGAGAACCTGCTGTATAGCACAGGGCACTCTACTCAGTGCTCTGTGGTGACCTAAATGGGAAGGAGATCTAAAAAAGAGGGGATATATGTATACATATAACTGATTCACTTTGCTGAACAGCAAGAAACAAAGACAACATTGTAAAGCAACTATACTCCAATAAAAATTAATTGAAAACATTTTATAATTTCCATTATGATTTCTTCTTCGATTATATATTATTCAGAATTGTTGCTTAATTTCCAAACAATTAGGAAGGAACTTCTGGTTATCTTTTTTTATTGACTTCTAGCTCAATTCTACTCTGATCATAGAACATATTATATATACTGAGACTTGGTTTATAATCCAACATAAATTCTATTTTAAGAAGAGTTTTGTGTGCACTTGTAAAGAATATGTACCCTGAAGTTGTTGGGTGTGGTATTCTATGTATGTCAAACAGGTCAAATTTGTTAACTGTTGCTTTTAATTCTTCTATAAACTTTTTGATTTTATTTTTTCTGATTATTCTAGCTTCCACTGAGAGAACTGTATTAAAATCTCTAAGTAAATTTGTGGATTTCTATGGTTTTGCTTTTACTTCTGTTTGGTTTCTTTATATATTTTGGGACCATTTTATTAGGTGGAACACACTTAGGATTATTTTATCTTGTTGCTGAACTTTCCCTTTAATCGTTATAAAATCTCTTTCTTCATTTCTAATAATATGTCTTGTCTTAGAGTCTACTTTGTCTGATATGAACATAGGTACAGGTGTCTTTTGGGGGCTGATGTTTGCATGGGATCTCTACTTTCATTCTTTTACGCTGAACTTGACTGTGTCTTTGCCAATAAAACATGCAGCATCTAGCATATACGTAAGCAGCACGTAGTTAGGCTTTAAAAATTTCATTTAAAAGACAATATGAGTTTTTCAATTGGTGTATTGACTCCATTTACATTCGATGTAAACTTTGGTGTAGGGATTATATTTGAAGTCTTATTCTTTAGTTTTTACTTGTTTTCTCTATTTGCCCTAACCTGATGCCAATTAATGTAATAAAACATTATTTATTCTTTAAATTTTCACTCTCGATCAGATTACTGGTTAAATGTTCTTTTTACTTTTTCTTTCATGGTTATGCTAGAGATTTTTGCTGAGCCTGGATGACTTGCACATTCTTGCTTATTAGAGTCAACCTCAGATTAAATCTTTGATCATTTTTCCAACATTGCAAGGACATTGCAATATTATTCCTTCCAATTCATGAGCATGGAAGATCTTTCCATTTACTTGTGTCTTCTTTGATTTCTTTCATCAATGTCTTATAGTTTTCAGTGTACAAGTCTTTCACCTCCTTGGTTAAATTTACCCCTAAGTATTTTATTCTTTTTGGTATACTTATAAATGGTGTTGTTTTTTTAAATTTCTCTTTCTTATAGTTTGTTATTAGTGTATAGAAATACTGTAGAGTATATACAGATTTCTGTGTATTGATTTTGTATCCTGCAACTTCACTGAATTCGTGTATTAATCCTAATAGTTTTTTGGTGGTGTCTTTAGGGTTTTCTATATATCATGTCATCTGTAAATACTGAGTTTTACTTCTTCCTTTTTAAACTGAATGTCTTTTATTTATTTTTCTCACCTAATTACTCTGGCTAGGAGTTCCAAAACTATGTTGAGTAAATGTGGTGACAGTAGGTATCCTTGTCTTTTTCCTGGTTTTGGAGGAAAAGCTTTTAGCTTTTCACTACTGAGAATGACGTTAGTTGTGTTACCCTTTCTAATGGCCTTTGCTTCTTTCTGCACTATGTAAATCTACTTATTACCATTTTTTTGCCTTAATAATTTGCTTTAATATTTCTTTTAGTATGGGTGTACTGTAAATAAATATTCTCATTTTTCAAATGTCATGTGTTCTCCATTTTCGAAAGATATTTCAATGAGCATAAATTCCTAAATTAGCTGTTAGTTTCTTCTAGCATTTTAAAGACTTCTCTCCATTGTCTTCTGGCTTTCTTCGTTTCTTCTGAGAAAGTACTTGTCCATCTGATTATTTTTCCTTTGTTTAGCCTTGGCTGCTTCTGCTATGAGACATTTTTTCCTGTCTTTGCTTTTCAGTTTTAGTATGAAGTGGCTTTTGTGTTTGTCCTTTTTGGGGCTTTGTAGAACATCTTGAAATTCTTCTGTCAGAGTTGGAAAATTCTCACCCACTATCTCTTCAAATGGTGCTTTTTATCTAACCTTTCCAGTTAACCATAGGCTAGATTTCTTTGCCCTGTCTCATATATCTCTTACGTTTTCCTGTGCCAATTCTGGATCTTTCATATTGACCTGTCATCATTTCACTTATCATCTCTTCTGCTGTGTCTAACCTTCAGGTAAATCCACTGATTAAATTCTCAAGTTCTGTATTGTATTTCACTATGATTCTTTCTTCTAGATTCCAGTTTTCTGATGAAATTCTCTATTTTTCATTAATTTTCTTAAATATATTTATTATAATTCAAGTTCATATCTGATTACTCTAGTATCTCGATCACCCGTGAGCCTATTCCTGTCATCAATTGTTTCTCTTGATTTTCATCATTTATTCCTATTGCATGTCTCACTTGATAAGTTTGTACTTGAACGTCAAGACCTCATATAAAAAGAGTAAAGCCAGTGGATGATGTTGTCATTTTCTTCTTGAGGGGGAATAGAGTAGGGGAAGATGACCTTGACCTTACCTAGGCTTGGGTTCCAGCTGTGGAAAGGGTGACCTACTTATGCTTTGCCCTTATTCCTGGGCTACAGTGTTTCAGGAGTTTCAGCCGAGAACCGGCAGTACTTACCAGGGCCCTCCTCCTTAGTGGGCTCTGAACTTCAATATTTTTCTCGCCAGGACTCTGCGTCTGCCAAAATCCCCGCTTAGATTTTAAGCCTCTTAGCAGCTGCTTTGCTCTTGGTGTCTCCTCCTTTGCCCTGTGCTTGCATTCATCGCTCAGCATTGACAATTGCCCTGGGGAGAACTGGGTGTGGAATGACAGGGGTTATTCTCTTGGGGTTTCCTTTGCACTAGAATCTTGGCCTCTCATTTTCTGGCGGCACTGCATTCCAATTGTTGTCTCCTCAGCCCATTGAGACTTTTCTGGGCTACCACTTTCTTTCAACTCTATTTCCTATGCTGTAAATTGGCAAATACCCCAGTGGGAAAAAAAGCACCAGTGAACAGAAGACTCACCCCGCTGCTTTTCCCTTCCCTCTGAGATTTCGAACCCTCCAGTCCTGGCTGTCTTGATTGGTTTCCAGTGTCCTCAAGCAGATTTTTTTCTATCCAGCTTTTATAGTTGTTCTCCATAGCAGGGTCACGTCACTGCTACAGGCTCCTCTGTCTTAGCCAGAAAGATTCACTTTTTCATAAGGGGTTTCCTAATATCCCTTCAAAGTTTGCTTTGCACTCAGTCCTAGGGGCCACCACTGGGCCTGGAATGTTCTTGGGGCAAGAGTGGGCTGGATTTGCTCCGGGGCTCGATAGTTGAGGAGGTGTCATATCTTGTTTGTTTTTCTGTGGATTTTGTTTTACTGATTGAAATATCCGTTAATATCCTTAAAATGCCAAGTTAGGGGTTACATTCGTCTCTCAAACAGGGGCTGGGCATGTGGGCGTCACAGCCTCCATCTTGGAGGGAGGAAGACAAAATGCAAGCATGTCCTCTTGCACGAATTGGATCTGGAGATAGTGGATACACAGGCTCTGGCTTAGATGGGCATTTGGTGGGGTTGCCAGTCAGACGTGTGTTGGCTTTCACAGTGGCCCAGAGGCCTCGTCTTTTCTTTTGACTGGCCAACCTATATTCCAGGCTGCTTCTGGGTAAACCCCCATGCTTAACGCTGCCCACATGGAGACAAAGAGAAGGTGGTGTCCTCAGGCAGCTGACGTCTTTGGTTCCAGGCTCATCTGAGAGGCCCGCTTGGTCTTAACGGTGCAGCATTCAGTTATCTGCCTCAGGTTTTCGCTGTCAAAACAAACCAGTTCTGGGTCATTACCCCACGGTGCCAGCCAGAATTATGATCCTGGTGGTTTCTCCCCATATCCCTGGCTCCCAAACAAATAGGCCCCAGAGCTTTGCTTCTGTCTGACCCTGAGCATTTTAAAGCTGGCGTTTACTTACACCAGCCAAAGTTACCATAATAACAAAGCCCTCTGCTTATTTTCCAGCTTTGTCTATTCTTTCTCCTGGCTCGGGGGCTGGGTTGTGGTTGGCTTCGTTCCACAGCCCTCTTTCATCTTGTGTTCCTGGCACCGAGTGCTGGAACAAAGTTGAAGTTGCCACTTAAATTTAGGAAGCTAGGACATATGAAACGAGGACTGGTTCCCTTGGAAAATATCTATTTTGCCTAGTTTACAACCTGAAGGTACTGACTAATGGGGCGCTAAGCTCATGGCACATTTGAAGGTGGGGGGCTCGGACAATTTCTCTTCTATGGACACCTTTGGCATTTGGCTGGTCTCAGGACCCCCTTCTCAAATGATTTTTAAAAATCTATGAAATGAAACCAAATATTGTTGAAATAACCGAAATTAAGTTTTCAAATATTGACAAAAACGTATGGACGGTACAGACACTATAGTAAATGCATGATATGTGCTCCTTTAACACATTAGTGACCTGGTCTGGTGGAGGGATGGTCAACACTCTTTGTAGAAGGGATGCTGAGAATTACTGACATTCCATGTCGCATTGTGTTTGTAGCAGATGTCTCAAAGCATCTCTTGATTTCTATCCTTACTGCTAATAGCACCATGGTCTGTTGCCTGCATTCAGGATTAAAGATAGGCCACATTTCAGTAATCTTTCCCATCCAAGATCATGAATCTCTGAATTCTCTCCAGGTTAAAACCCACGTAAGGGTTGCCCTGTGCCTCTGAAGCCCGAGGAAGGAGCATCCGTGTCCGCACGTAGAACAGAACCAGGCCAGGCTGGTCTTGCGGTGTTTTAACACTGAGCTGGTCCCATTTCCTCCTGAGCCCAAAGAGCAAACTGAATTCATCCAGCATTTATCGAGCGGCTACTACTGTTATGCCCTGTGCATGTTGGTCCACGTCACCGGGTGCCCCCTGGGCCCTCGGGTCCCAGCTCCTCTGCACAGACAGGGAGCAAGGTGCTGTCTGAAGGTCCAGCAGGCGCCCCTGGAGTCCCGTTCATCACAGTCACTCTCCCTGAAGAGCAGCCGCGTCGATGCCACTGTCAGCCTGGGAGAGCTGGTAATGGTCATACTATTGAAAACCAGCGACAGCAACTCATTTCCTGCTGTGCACTTACACACACACACACACACACGCGGAGGAAAAAGTAGGGACTGGTCTGAAGAGAGGCTGAAAATTAGATGGACTCGGAGGTTCAGCCCTGCTCACATCTGGAGGTCCCCCTTGAGAGAGGGGGCAGCAGAGGTAGATCTACAAGCCAATGGTCAGCTAGGAGCCTCTGCTCAGGACTTAAATGCAGGTCTTGCTGGAAAAGCCCCCAGACTTTTGGGACAAGCAAGCAAAGTATTTAGGAGCTACAGGCCTCCAGGATGTGACCAGGAGCAACATGCATGGAACTTGGTGGCAGCCATGAAGCCAGGGCTGGTAGAGGCCTCTGGATCCGGAGAAGCCAACACAGGAATGCAGGGGGTTGGGAGGGGCAGAGGTTGACCACAGACCCTGGACAAGAGTGGATACTCAACCTGTGAGCCACCTGGGTTGGGGACCAGGCCACCGGCAGGCTGCCACAACCCTCATTCTGAGGGAAATGCGCCATTTAGCCAATATTTCCTTATTTCTAATTTTTGTAATGAAAAAGGCCACTTGCAGCCATAGTAAAGAAAATAAAATATCAACAACAACAGCAGCAGTGATAGCGATAACCTCACCACCTGAGCCCACCCCTGAAATTGTAGGTCCGGAGTAAGAGTCATATAGACACAGGCCATGGGACTCAATACGGAAGAGTCACCAATGCAACTAACCAAGCTGTCGGATAGATGCCGTTGCTTGTCCTCTGTTGGCCAAGATGCTTCCCTGGCTCCCTGGAAGGGAGGCCAGAGTTTAGAGTTTGGTGTGGTACTCCTGAGCATGGCAGTGGGAGAGCTGGCACCTAGCCTTGGACCACACGCTCCACCTCTGACCACCTCTTGCACTTTGAGGACCTTACACACGAGTTCTGCCCCCTCACGTGCACCCACAGTGGCCCCTGGGCTAGGCTTGGAGCCTCTGACTGGACGTGCCTTCAACAGGGCAGGTCACAGAGGAGACGGGCTGGGGTCAGCCAGGGGCCACGAATTCCAGGTGAGCTTATACCCTGGGGTCTTCTTGACCTTGTCTTATGAGCAGGTGAGGAGCCAGAGCAGGAGCTTGTAAAGTTCAGGGTGCAGGGCACGAGCCCCTCGTTCCTCACCCGAGGAGGTTCCAGCATCACACGACGCACCTATGCTCATTTGCCCGCAGAAACCTCCAGCCCTCCTCCTCGTGCACAGATGCTCTTACAAGGTTGAGATTGGTGCGCATGCCAGCGGGATTGTTTTCTCACTGTCCATTGTATCACAAGTATTTCCTTTGTATCTAAATAGTCTTCCTAGATAAAATACTTTATTTGTTTTATTGCCCTAGAAATACATAATCATTGTAGATGAATAAGAAAATACAGAGAATTATGAATAAAAGAATGACTGTATTGTCCCAGAATCCATAGATAGGCACTATTAACATTTTGTATATTTCCTTTCAGAACGTTTATGATACATAATCATATATATTTTTCTTTTCAAAAACAGGATTTTCCTGTAAGTGTTGCTTTGTAGCTTGCTTTTTCCGCATTTACTGTATCTCAAATTTTCCCAGGTGAATGCGTGTATTTCCCCAACATTTTTCTTAACGGCACCTCATAGTTCTTCGTATGGCTAAACAACAACACCAACAAGGGTAATAATATAATACAAACCAGCTCTGTGCCAGACTCTACGTGTTTCATTGGATTGAGTCCTCACAGGGTTTCTGAGAGATGGGGATTGTGGCCCTCACTCTTAGGATACAAAGTTTCTGAATTTTATGAATAATACTGTGTTGAACTTAATTACTGTATGAACTTAGTAAACTAATTCTTGAACTTATTTTAGTTTTCCTTCAGAATAATCCCTAGGAATGGAACCACAGGGTCAAAGACCGTGCATATTTTAAATAAACTTTACGTGCATTGCCAAATTTCCCTCTAGAAAGCTTTCAGCAAGTTAAAGTTTCACCTAGCAACATGAGAATGGCCCTTCCCTTCGACCAGGTTAATGAGGACCCTGATACCATCACTAAAAAGCAAAGAAAAACAAAAGAAACAGATGAAACCCTACTGAGTTAACAACAGAGACACAGTAAGAACCCTGGATGATTGGCTACCTGTGACTCTGGGTGATCTAGCTCACTATTTCAGAACTTTACTAACCATTCATATTTCTCTTCTGGGAATCACCTTGCCAGGTTATTTGCCCACTTTTCCGTTCATCTTTTTCCTATTGATTTGTGAATATTCCTTTTTATCTTAAGGCAAATAACCATGAGCTAGTCATAGATTGATATTTAGCAAACGTTTTCTCTCAGTTGGCTTCCATTTTCATTGTATATTAGGCATGTCCCCTTTTAGCATTTTTTAAAATTTTTATTTACACAAATCTTTAATAATTTCTTCTGTTTCCTTATTTAGGTCTTGTGCTTGGAAAGGCCTTTCTCACACTAAACTTGTATATTTTTAAAAATCATGTATATTTATTACTTGTCCTTACATGTTATTTTTCACTTACTTTTTATTTTCATTTGGAATTTATTTGTTGTGAGATATGAGATAAGGATTTAGATTAATTTTTTAATAATTTACCACCAGGCACTGAATAATCTTTCTCTCCTGCATCCATTTGACATCACGTGTTTTCTTAATTATCTCAGGACTTTCTTTTCTTTTTTTTTTTTTTTTTTGCGGTACGTGGGCCTCTCACTGTTGTGGCCTCTCCCGTTGCGGAGCACAGGCTCCGGACGCACAGGCTCAGCGGCCATGGCTCACGGGCCCAGCCGCTCCGCGGCATGTGGAATCCTCCTGGACCGGGGCACGAACCCGCGTCCCCTGCATCGGCAGGCGGACTCTCAACCACTGCACCACCAGGGAAGCCCAGGACTTTCATTTTTAGTGTAAGCTCCCTGTCTGGCTGTGGTCTGATTTTCTGGAGTCACCTAGTGTGCTGCGTGTGACATGCACAGTAGTATACGTTGATACGTGAAAGTGGAATTCTTCCCCATTACTAGTATTTTTCAAGATTTCCTTGTGTTGTTGGGGTAGGGACTCTTGAAGATGAAATATAATTTTTACTACTATCAGCTGCATGCTATTTATTAATACATTAATCTTGTAAAGCAACATCTAATAGTAGTGTTAGCGTCTCTAGATTTTTCTAGAAGGAAGATATTTGAATAGCTAGCTTTTGCTCTAGTTGCATTACCACTGCACAATATGCTCTTGGGTTTAATATTTGGGGGAAATAGTCTCATCCTTTTCTTCATATTAAGCTGTCAAGGCAAATTTTCCTCCTTTTGTCCATCCGTGAAAATGGCCTTTGCCTTCCTCACCTTGTCACCAGCATCCTCACTGTCTGGGTGCAGTTTTGACCCCCACTTCTCCTCATGGCTTTAAACCAGAACTAAATCCAGGCGAATCCCAGGTTCTTTCTGAGACTGTCAGTGATCAGGAGTCTGTTTTGAATTTTCTGTTTAGAGCCGCACGTCCATCTTGAATACTCGCCACATTGTACAAGAGCCCAGATGCACATGGGAACTCTAGCCTGGGGCCTTCCTGTGTCTTGGAGTGAGTAACAGAGGCTGCCAGAGGGGTCCTCCTATCTTTTGTGTTTGCTTAATAAAAGCCTACGGAGAATTTGTTGAGAACAAGGAAGTATGGAAAGAAAAAGTATACAGGAATTAGGAGCTCCATCCTCCCTTCATTCCCAGCCTCAAACTCTACCATGCCCCATGATCTTTGCCAGCTTAGAAATGAGCACGAAGTAAACTTTATATTTGAACTCAAAATTATTTGGGGCAGCAACAGGGGATGGAAAAGTCTAGCATCAGAGTGAACCCCAAGACCAGCAGTATGAGCGCTAAACCCCTGTGCTCCCACTGGGTGGGCACGTCTCCTCGACTTGGAGGTGTCACGCCCAGTCCCCCCACTACCCCCTTTAGCAGTTACTGCCCCAGCCTGCATGGATGCCAACATGGACACATCCCAAGCCCTCCTTGCCCGATGCTGGTCTTCCCCTGCTTAGCCCTGAGAGGCTGGAGTGCATGAGATGAGCTGCCTGCTGACACGTTTCTGGCCTTATCTACACAGACCCGGGTGCAGGAAGGAGAAATGGGAACCATGCCCTCAGGATGGTGTGGCCTGGGTCTGCCTGCGAGTGACCGCTGAGCGCTCCAATCCCAGATGTCTGGAACAATCCACCACGCCCCTGGGTAATGGAGCCCATTTCAGCACGCCCCTCTCTGGCTGGTTTCAGAGGAGAATTGCTCCATGTTCCTACTGTTTTGCAAATGCATAAAAATGGCTAGAAATTTTGGTCACCACATGAGTCCTTTTATTACAATTGAAAAGTAGGAAGGGTGTTTTTAGTTCAAACAAATAGTGTTGCAGACACAATATGTTACGTGAAGAAAAGCTAATTTTGTGTTATTAAATGTAATCAGAAACACAACGTGCGGTTTGCGTGTTGACATGGTGTGCTAGGTACCTTAAAGTGGCTCAGCAGGCTGCCTTGTTTGCACACTGCTTAAACTTTCTCATTGATGAGATTTTGCGTGATAACTAGAATATTAAAAATATATGAAAAGTGGCCACATGCTTCTCAGCAAACGCAAGCCCAGGTTACTGGGAGGTAGCTCCCCTTAACAGAGATGCAGGTTGCAAAGCCTCAGCGGCCACTCCAAGGCTCTGAGGAATCAGGGCTGAGCTGCAGGCTTGCTCTCTGCCTCTCGGTGTCCTGGGCTGCCCACACTGAAGCCCTGTCAGCATGCAACAGTGCTGTTAGGCATGGTGGTGGAGAAACGCTCTTTGATCCTAACAGCTATTCCTTGGGTGACAAAGCTGTAACTGCCTGTCACTGAGTCCCTGCCACATCATAGGCCCGGCCACTTTCTCCCTTCTCTCTCCACCATGACACTCTGGAAGGTTCTGGAAGGTTCATAAGAAGACTGGAGCAGGTGGCTACATAGGTAGCTTTTTATGGATGCGGGGACTTGTACTCATTTATTTTCTTCAAATCAAGGGACAGAAAACATTTTGCTCTCAGACAAATGAGTCTACTGTCCATTACCCTAGGTGTTTGTTTAAACAGTAAGAGATGCTTTGAGCAGAACATTTTAAAGACAGGTATGACACTCACTTACCTTGACCACAGGACACACCCAGCCCTGCTCCTGAGAGATGCCTAATCTTGGGCAACACAGCTTCCTGCTCTGTCTGTTGAGGGGCATTGCTTAAATACAGAAGAAAGGAAAAAGAAATGGAAAGGAAAGGAAAAAACTTGTCCTTCATTAACCAAAAGATCATTTGGAATTGATTATTTGCACATTGGAGATAGTACTGACTTACAGCATCAGTTGCTTCTTCTCATTGACATTTATGGTTTGATGTAGTAAAAACAACCTGCTGAGTGATGGGGGAAGCCCTGCCATCCTGTATGATATGGTGGCGGAGTGGACACTCCATCCATCTAAAAGTTTATATGACACATAGATGATACACCCAGACATGCCATTATTTTTACAGTGTATTAGTTAGGATAGGCCAAGTTTTGCTGATGTAACAAAACCCCAAAGCTTATTTTCATCCATGCAAAGCATGCTCTGGGTGGCAACCCCCGTTGGCTGTCCTCCACCTGGTGACTCAGTAATCCAGGCTGCTCCCATGTTGTACCATTCCCGTCTCAACACATGGCTACCAGGTCACAACAGCAGGACCAGAGAGAGAGCACTAAAACCTCCCGTTCACTCTCCTGGGCTTTGGCCCACAACCCACCTGCTAGAACCAGTAACGTGGTCCCAACCTATGGCTGCAGGAAGCCTGGGATGTGTAACCCTCTTCCACATCCTGGAAGAGGGGCATGACATGGGACTTGCTGAACAGGAGGCATTTAATTTTTATTTAATAGAGGGAAACATGTAGATGGTAATAACTTGTCCAGAAGCAATGAGGATGGAAAGCAGTACTCCCTACCCTGCCCCTTCCACTCCATTCTGCTCCCTAGATGTAACTTTCCTGTTCTCCCTGCTCTGGTTGGCCTTCATAATTGAAGGTAATGTGCTTATAACTCTAGTACTTGTTTTTTGGATGTATACAATGTGAATTTATACTTTTGTAGAAGATAAGGATTTTACTTATACTCAGGGGACATATTGAACGTCTTTGACAACAGGTGCACACAGGCATTAGTCAACAGGTGTGGGCGCTATCCAAGGTGCTGGGGTAGGTTCCACAGGTGTGCTGCGACACCAGCTGTTAACCTTTTAGTTGCTAAATCGGGGGATGGAATCCAATGGAAGGACTGGTGGAGGGAGGTGATGGGGAGGGGAAGAGACAGGAGCAGTGACTGTTCCCCAAGCTCTGTGGAACCATTTCAATACTTTAAGAGTGATTACAGCCTTGCTGCACCTGGATGTCAACCCTGTGTATACCAATCTCACTAACTTATCCCTATGTTTGATATCACCGTTAATATTATTTCAGTTGGTTACATTTTTAATTTAAATAATGTGTCTAACGCTCTAGCTTTGGTTCTTTAGTCTTGAGCCGCGTGTCTGTTAGATTATGAAATGAATATACTAGCACTCCAGTCTTTCTGTTTTTTTATTTTAATTCATCATTTAAGGCAAATGAAAGTTTGTCAGGTATGGTTTCTTCTAGATAAATTCACACACCATGTGAAATCATTCCTGCAGCAGGGGTGGGGACAGAAAAGACTCTGATTCTGACCAAGGTCCCAACAATGTGGCTCCTGCCTTCCTCTATGGACCAATATAGGAATCGTCCAGCCTCAGCTCATAGCTGGTATTCTTGCCCCTTGGGTGACTAATTTTTATTCTGGGTCTAGTCTCACTGTGTTCTGGGCCTAAAATGAAGGCCCCGTTCAAAGAGCCGAGCCCAGCTCACACCAATACAGCATCTGGAGAGAGATGGAGCCTTGACGATCAGGAGGCCTTGAAGAAGGACATCCTTCCCCACCTGCACCAGCTTCCTGTTGCTGCAGTAACAAATTACCTCAAATTTAGAGACTTAAAACAAGGCAGATTTATAGTCTTACAGTTCTGGAGGTCAGAAACTCAAAATCAGTCTCACTGGGCTGAAGTCAAGGTGAACGGGACTGGCTCCTTCTGGATGCTCCCGGGGAGAGAGATTTTCCTAGCCTTCTCCAGCTTCCAGAGGCTGCTGCATCCTTTGGCTCATGTCCCCTTCCTCAATCACTCCACCTCTGGCTTCCCGCCTCGCCTCTTCTACTTCTCATTCTGCTCCTGCCTCCTTCCGAGAAGGACCCCTGGGATTGCACCGAGGGCTCACCTGAATAATCCAGGGTAATCTCCCCACCCAGGTCTTTAATTTAATCCCACTAGCAAAGTCCCATTGACCATGGAAGGTGGTATATTTACACGTTCTGGGGAGCAGGAGGGGGACATGTTGGGAGGCTTTTTCAGGGTCTCACAAGACTGGAACAAGAGTAGTGGAGTTAAGGGAAGGGATGGGGTAGACTTGTTGGAAGGCAGTGATTAGCTGGGTGCAGCCTGAGCTGAGCATCATCAGTCTGACTCCAGGAAGGGCAGATGGAAGCAGTCACGGGCCAGAGGTTAGCGACTAGCTGAAAACAGAGCGAGATTTCAAATCTGGGCCCTTTGGTACAGCTGAGAAGGGAGAGTTCTTAGGTACTTCGGGGACGAGCTGGTGGACACAGTCAAGGTGATCAGGTGCAGGGCGAGGACAGGCCAGTCCATCCCAACCCCATCCAGGCCCAGCAGAACCTATTGATCCCTGGCTGGAAACAGGCATCCCAGTGAACGAAGCTGAGGTTTCCTGTTAGTTTCCCTCCAAGAAGTGCACTTGCTGTAGTTTTTCATAATTATCTGAGCAAAGATTTGTTTCAAGGGGAGCTGGGGTATGGGAGATGAGCTCATTTAAGATGATTCCCCGAGGTGGCCTTAGAAATAACAGGCGCAGCAATAATTGCTTTTGGATTTATTTATATCTCTGAAAATTCCAGGCATTTAAGGCAAATTAGGGATAAATTCCCAGGTTTTAGATAATTTTCCTAGGTTCATACAGCACTCATATTCTAGATTCCTTTATTGTGGTGGGCAGAATTCTAAGATGCCCCACCAAATTCCCAACCCCTGGGGCCTATCCTCCCCCTCTCCCCCGCCCTGTATAACCCCCTCCTTGAAGTACGGGCAGGACCTGTGAATGCAATGGGATGCTGCTTCGTGATTTGATTACAGTTTTTGGTAAAGATGGAACTTTCCTGCAGATGTAATCAACTCCCCAGTCAGCTTCATTTTGAATGAATTCCAGGGAGATTCTCCTGCGTGGGCCTGAGTGACTCAGATAAAAGCCCTTTAAAGAGAGACTGGGTCCTTCCTGTTGGCTTTGAGGAAGTAAGCTTGCCATGTTGTTAGAGGGTCCCTAAGAAGGTCATCACAGGGTGAGGGCGCTCTGGGACCCAAGAACAGCCCATGGCTGACCACCAGCAAGAAAGTAGGACCTCAGTCCTAAAACCACAAGGAACAACCCAACAACCACATGAGCTTAGGAGAGGTCCCCAACCTCCAGAAACACGCAGCCCCCCTGACACCGTGACTGCAGCCTGAGACCCTGAGCAGAGACCCCAGCTAAGCTCTGGCTGGACTCCTGACCCATGGAAACTGTGAGCTCGTAACTGTGTATTGTTTTAAGTGGCTAAATTTGTGGCGACTTTTTATGCATCAATGGGAAAACAGCACACTTAGGTAATAGCAGGTATGTGCAAGTCAACGTGTGCCTTTCCAGGCTGGTTGATTTCACTGGACCTGGGAGGACTCATGGCTCTGTGGATTTAAGGGAGAGTCACAAGGGTTTACACCTCCCAGGGCTGGTGAACCTGCATGTCTCCATGGAGAATCTGAGCAATCCCACAGAAAACCAAATGGGACTTGAACTGAACATGTTCCAGGGTCTCAGAAGTGACTCTGATGAGATTCTCACCAAGGAAAACTTTCCACTTTTAAATAATATTGTCTTGATAGCACGTTTTTATTCATCATGAACACGTGTTTTTTTTTTTGCCAAAACAAAGAACAAAAGACCTCTTTACAAGGTAAAATCGGTCTTCTATATTTCAGCCAAGCCAGGGGTCTCCTAGTCCCTACACTGATAATAATAAGATCCCGGGTTTCAGAGAAAGCTGGTTATTGGTGGCCTACTTTTTTCAACGTGGTAGCATGTCAATAAATTGGAGAATATTTTAGTTTGTAGATTTCCCCAAGCATTCTGGAGAAATCCTTAGACAATTTGCCATATAAACTGAGTTAATTGCTTTATGGAGTAGAGCTGTGTCAACTATTTAGGTATACCATATGACAGACATTCATAAATACAAGGCAGACATATTTGTTGATACAGTGATGTGTAAGATAATTATTTTTATTATGTGAATTTCCGAGTTGAAATCAAGATCATCTCAGTTGTACTACTGACGGGCATGGCCGTAACTAGTTGTCAGAAGAACAAGAAGGGAAAGCTCTGGGTGATTTTCTGATTTTTCTCAGTTCTTCCTCATGCCTGGAATGTAAATCTCAGGGCACCATAAAATTGATTAAAAAAATGTAAGTTTAAATTATTTTTTATTTTAAGTCGGGTAGGAGGATAATAGAAAAAGATCATCAAAAACAATGAGAAGAAATAATTGTTAATTTCTACAGTACCTTGAAACAGAAGCCCAAGAGAATAAATGGAATAAAGATACTATTAAAATTTCGTCTTTTATTATATCTTCTCCACCAGAGTAATTGTTGCTGTGTCCAATATATGCAGGGGACAATTTACTAGCTGTTTTCTATTAGTTTTTAACATTAACATATACAGAAATAAAATGAATAGCAAGCTTTCTTTGCTTAATTAAATGACTGACAAGGCATAGAGATGTTGCTGGACCGACTCTTGTACATAATATCTACAGGCTGGGGGAACCGAATAGAAATACCATAAGCAATGCGAACTTCCTCCTTTATTAAGTGAATATTGATGCAATATTATAGATTATTTTTCAGGCCACTGCATAAGAAGGCGCACGTGGCTTTTTTTTTTCCTGCAAGAATTATATATTAGTATTCAGAAGGAAAAATATTCCTAATGTATCATTTACACACAGAATTAAAGGTTTCCGTAGATCTTTCCTCTGTGAAATCACGTACTCTTCACGGGGTCTCTTCAGTTTGGATTTTTAAATGGTACGATGGTGTGGAATGATAAGATACAAGAAATGATTGGAGACACTGGCTTGTTCCAAGTCCTGGAATTCCTCCACGATTTTTCTAGAAATAGAAAATTGATCTCATTAGGATCTTCAGGTGTATTCAAAGCTGGGTCAGCTCAGGAAGCCATGTTACTAGCTGTGATAAATGGTAGCCCCACGCAAAATTAATAAGAGTGTCCTTTTCTTCTGAGAGCAGGCTATGTGCTATTTCCTCTCTGTGTGTCTGTCTGTCTCCAACCACCCCACATACACATATGTGTATGTATATGTGTGTATACAAACACACACACACACCATATATATATGTGTATATATATATATATATATATATATATAAATATAATTACTCAGTCCAAGAAGAGCCCTTTGAGGTGGACACTGTTAACGTCTCCGTTTTATAGATGGAAACAGAGGCACAGCGGCTCGATGCCAGCAAATGCCTCCAGGCATGCTGAGATAGAACGGGGAAACTGAGCCTGGATCAGGTGACTAAGGGCTTTACTCACTCAGCAGGCATTTACTTCGCACCTACTGTATACCACACACTCTTGTAGGTACTGGGGACGTACGGTGAACACAATAAGCACAGTCCATGCCCTCATGGAGCCAACATTCCAGGTTATTGTTAAAGATTTATTCCCTCGTTTGATATGACTAACACTACCACCCCAGCCAAACTCAGCAAGTTAATTACATCTCAGGGAGGTTAATTAGGGATCCCAGGAAAATACATGATTGAGCTGCAAGTCAGTGTGGGGAGGCTCTGGGACTTGGTGAAGCAGTCTCTGGTTCCGTGAGTGTGTGGTGTGTTTGGGTGGGCATTGGTGGTAGGGCAGGTGCTGTGTGTGTTGGGATCTGGTTAACACATTTTTCCCTCCGCCCATTCATTCAAGGTGTGCACGACCCCTTCTGCTC
This sequence comes from Delphinus delphis, assembly GCF_949987515.2. Lineage (NCBI taxonomy): Eukaryota > Metazoa > Chordata > Mammalia > Artiodactyla > Delphinidae > Delphinus > Delphinus delphis. Next base: position 3,626,820 of record NC_082698.1, read on the forward strand.
TTTCCTGGTTCTCTGACTTGGAAACTGAAGATCAATGAATAAAATATAGTGTGTTTATGGGTAAATTGACCACTGTTTGGTTTATCAGTCAATTGAGTAAAACCTCTCCCCATGTGGTTGTTAGAGTTTTTGCAGCAAGGGTTGGCTCAGGGCAGAGGCTTCATTTTATGACCCTAAAAATCAAGGACCTCCGGGAAGCAACCACTCAGGTCAGACTGGGGGATCCTCGGGCCATCCCACGCTCCACATTTCACTGGAGCCGCCGGTGGCATTTCCTGCACTCGCCGTGATTTCTCTCCCAATTGCCTATCCGGTGGTACCTTAGCAGTCCGCACTGAAATGCAGACTCTGAAAGGTTTACAGTGGATGTATATAGCGTCACCAACCGTGCACGAACTCCTCAAAAGAACATCTGTGGCCGCGAAGATACAGTAATTCACATTTCTAATATTGCTAATAAAATTTAACAAATGGAAAACCAAAATGTCAAACAAGCAATAATACTGATGGTATTTCTCTTAGGCCGAGTAAAGAAAATCATAGTGACTTTAATTGGTTAGAATAATGAAAAGAAGAGAGAGAGAAAAAAAAACCTCCAGGAGTTACAGTGACTCAACCAGAGGGATAGTGAGTATAATTTTATTAAAAGTAGGTGGTAAGAATGCAACATGCCTGGGAGAGGAGATATTTTAGAATGGTGTAATTGACTTGAATTAATTATGAGGGTGATGAATGGTGCCCACCTATGTAAATGAGGGCAGGCCTGAGATTCCAGCCAATGAAAGTGCAGCTGTGCTTTCGTGGACCATGGCATCGTATTTCAAGGAGTTCAAATTGTAAGGGAAGAGGAGTGATATTTACGGAGTGCAAAGCATGGTGAGACTTTGTGGGAAACCACAGATATTCAGCTTGTCAGAAAACGTCTTAATATTTACTCCTGCAATCCCGAGACGGAAGCCCCCCGCCTCTAGAGGTTTCATTTACCCATTTTCCAGATAGAAAGCTCCACTCGATGCACTGAAGCCGCTGTGCTTTCCGGAACGTCATTTCAGAGTTTTAGATGATTCCTCTGCATTACCAGCCCTGTGACATGCTTGGGAGAAAATGCTGGTAATGATTCAGATCTCGCAGAATAATCCTCGTGTTGCACTTTGTCGCAACTGGATTCGATGCGGCCAACATTTCCCTTGTTGGTGATTTTCCCTTAAAACTTTAAGCCCCACTGAGGGCCCGGCATTCACGGGCAAGAAATTGTGGATTTTTTTCAAAAAAAGGAAAACATAACTTAGGTTGCATGAACATAATGCTTAACGGACAAAACATCACGTGGAACACACTCATTCAGATGTTTCCAAGTGCCCAGAGGCCGCATGGTAGCTTCGCCAACAGCTGGGTCATAGGCTGCAGGTTTCTGTGTCACCTGGAAGGTGTGGTAGGGACACAGTTTCACCAGTGAAGGCGCTGATGATGGTGAAAAAACTTTGCTGTGCTTGGTGTTACAGGCTCCAGGCTCTCCCATTATCCTAAACCCTGGCACCAGCTCCAGATGGGATTACCTTCAAAACAATATTCTTCTCCAGCTCTTTTGCCTATGGAGTGTCCAAGAGGTTGTTATTATATGACAATTCAAGGCTTTTTTGTTTTTTTCTATTTACAATGATGTTGCTAAAAGTCAAAACACAAATACAATGGGAATGTGTCCAGATACCTAGAGGTTGATCCATGTTTCATATGTAGTATATCACATTAAGAAAGGTTAATTCTGTATTAAATGTAATGAGAGATACAATACAGGGCCTGTCACGCTGACACGGGATGGTGGGTACTACAACGTCGCTCAGCAGGAAGCCTTGTTATATTTTTTATATGTTACTAGATGTCTACTTAGAATTGATCAGACCTTTGCTTCCGAAACATATACGCCAGCACGTCCGCAACACACCATAAACTAGGCTCTCAGAAAATAATAATGGTGCTTATCAGTCACTTGCCTTGAGTTTGCTTGTGAAAAACCTCCAGCTAGTGGGCTGTTGGAGCTCTTAAAACATAGATCTTTTTGCTGTACTGATAATTCCCTCACAGTTTGAGATTGATGACTATGTGAAGTCCATAAAAGATGTTACCACTATATTTTGTTCTTATGATTTATTTTATCATGTTGTCAAGGTTTGCAGAAAACAAGAAACAAATCAATGAATGTCATGCTTAAATATTAAAGAAGGGCCGTAATACACATTTTTATTCAGATGCCTTATTCAACCTTGTGTCTCAGGAAAGAGCAGTGGCAACGAAGCCTTTATTTGAATTACTTTTGGAAAAATTAATTTAGGAGGACTGTTGAATTGTGAATGGCAAAAGGGAGCTAACCTTATTTGCTTAAATAGGAATATATGGTCGCAGGATTCCTCGGAAAAGCAGTTCTAACAAACGACAGGGAAGTGGATAGATTTTAAAACATCAAGCACTTGGGCTGTAGCGTACTTAACAAGTTCAAGCCTGCAGCGTGGATGGAAGGGTATTTGGAAAGAAGCAAAGGGATGAGACTTTGCTTCGGCGATGGAGGGTGGATGCTCTGCGCTTTGCTTTTGAAACGAATCATTTCCTTCATCATTGTATGAAATCAAGATCACCATCTATTCCTAGGGCAGGCACTGTCTGTAAGCCTGGTACATCCCGGAATTGTTGGCCTTTCCCACACCTCATTAGATAACAAGCAGAGAAGAACAGCTAAGTCTTGCTTTATTATTCTGAACGGGACTGGCTTTCTGAAAGGGGGACCTACCTGTGCAGATGTTGTCAACGGCATATTCAAACAATCCAAAGAATCGGAGACCATGCATTTCCAGGACATAAAAAAATATACACTCTGAACTCTATTTTTTTTTGAAATAGAGAAGGTAAAAAATAATTCAGGAGACCTACGTCAAAAATGAGACTCCCAGGTCATTTCCCCAGATCAGTTTGCTTCAGCCTAAAATCCTTTCTGGAAACTCAGGTCTGAGCAGGTTTAAGGGACGAACAGATCCCATGACTGTCGGACAATTTGAGGTCCAAAATGCCTTGGATTGTCAAAGAAAAAGTAATTAGATTCTGCACCCTTTCATGGTTAAGTGTATTTTATTGTATTTCTTTATATTCTTGTTTCTTGAAAATTAGTGATCAACACAAGGTATGTATGGTGATTCCAGATTAACATGAATATTCAATTAACCACAAGACCCCGCTCTTTGACCATTTTGAATAAACTGGAGTTTATTTGAATTTAGAAAACAGATAAATTAGGAGGTGATCATTTGCATTACAATAGGATTCTTCATTCTCAGGGAGGATTCCTGGTGGGATTCTTTTAAATAGAAAGCTCTCCAAGTACTTTGAAAAATATAATTTGATTTTTAAAAATTCTCGTCTCATGTAGTTGCTCAGGAACGTGCCTACTGTATGAAAAGAGAGGCGTATCTATTGAATTTGGTAATGAGAGAGCTTCATTGTCAATATTTTGGCCTTAAAAAAATTCAGATGTAATAGCTGGAAATTCACACTCAGACGTTAAACTTAAGTTCCATCGCACGACCACGTTCCCTTGCTCTGGGTCAGCCCGAACACAAATTCAACGACATCCATTTACCTTCAACCACCTCTCACTCTGCCCGAGCTGGACCAGAGGAGATGCTCTGAGGGGCACATGAAATGCCTCGTGCGTGGACGGCTGCCGGGTGAAGGCTGCTTTCCCTTTAGTGCCCCAAGGAAGGAGCAAAAGCAGAGGGCGTGGGACTCATGGGGCTAATTCTGGAGCCTCCAGGATTACTCGAGCTGCTTTGATGGTTTATCACAAAAGTTGCACGTGAATAGGAAAGGGCCTGGTCAGAATCCCACAGAACTGCTCTCTGTTACAGGAGGCAGCTGGCTCTGGGGGTGTGTGTGTGTGTGTGTGTGTGTGCACGTGCCCACTTAGTCACCTGGTGCGGGGCTGCTCTGGTGTTGACATCACCTTGGTTGGTTACCTGGATGGCTGCTCTGGTGCTGAATACGACAGAGAACGGATCCTGAGTGGCGAGGAGGTCGTCGGGTGGATGGGCCTGCAGAGGCAGCCCTGGGGCCGCAGGGAGGAAGTCTGTCCTCACCTCAGAAAATCGTGGTGGACAAAGCCGCTGGGTAGGGCCTGAGCAGCCTGTTATAAGCCCACCGCCCCTCTCTGTTCTCTCCTGGGTCCTAGGACGGCACCCTCAGCATCTCTCCCTCCTGGGGCCCAGTTTGCACGGGAGGCTCAGCCTGAATGGAACTCAGAGATGAACTCCCTTCCTTCCTGCCACATCTCCCAGGCCGTAGTAACACGTCTAATGGCCAAGATGGTCCTGAGTCAGGAAAGAGGAGAAACTCTAGGTAAGCAATGTTCATAAGGTTTTGAGAAATCCTGTGGGAAAGGAGCTCGACTGTCTGTCTCACATGCCTCGTGGAGCTCCACACAGGAGACACGCCATGCAGAATGCTGAGTGTTATCCAGAGCAGCTCCTGCGTGGAGGACTTGGCAGAACATACTTTGGAAAAAGCTGAGTGTGTATCTCTAGGAGGTGCGGAAAGCAATCTGATGAAACAGTCGTTCTGTGATGGGAATGTTCCGTTCTCTTTACTCTTCTTGGGGTATTTGTATGTACGTTAGTGAAGCTGTCAGCCAGAATGGATTTCTTAACTGGAGGAAGCTAAGACGTGGCAGAGAGACTTTTAGGGGTAGCAGAACCTTCTGAAGTCCAGTTGTTTGGCCTCCATCCTCGGAGTTCCCGTGCAGCCTCTTCTTGCCAGCTGCCTTAGCTCTCCACTCTCTTTCTTGTTGGCCTGTTGGCCAGGGGCTCCGGTCATGGTTAGGTGACCTCAGGGTCGCCACCTGGACAGGAGATTCACTTCTTGAAGGTGGAACACGAGAAGGCATTTACATTTCTCTTCCACTGAAATAGCCGGGAGGTCCCGTGTCAGATGTGGGTGCCTTTCTAGATGACCAGCTCTTGGAGGGAAGCAGGAAGTCCTCTGTGTTTCCGTTTCTTCTTCTGTTGCTACAGAGCTTGTTATCACATATCAGCTGGGGCTGTAGGGTTGAGTGTGTGCTGTCTAGAACTGCATCCTGAGAGGATTTCAGTAGAACAGGGTACAGATGCTCTGGTCTCCAAGAAGATGCTGTCAAGACCTGTGTTCAGAAGCTCTTGGCGTGTTAGGTCCGTGTTCTCACCCAGTTTCGGCCTGTGTCCTCACCACCCAGGACTCAGCCTGGATAGCAACCTCATATTACTTCCCTTTCTGTGACCCCAGCTGGGGTGGTTAGAAACCGTATTTAGATTCTAACAGGATGGAGCTGACTTCTGTCAGGATGGCACTCGGCTACTTCTAATTAGAATGTTCGCGGCAAAACCTTGTTCTGAACTTACAAAACCGAGCTCTGTGTACTTTCCACCCTTTCATAGAACGGGAGATTGTATTAGTCCTTTGCTCAGATCCTTAGGTCAAAGACTGAGACCCTTACGTGGACGGCAATGTTAGTCTACTCACTGGTACTACAATCCACAAAAGAGTTAATAAGTCCGCTGAATGTCCACGTCAGGCTCATCCAGGAGAGCGACCGGAGGCACTTGTCTCCTCCTGTTGCCACATCTGTTGGACCCTGCGGTGGTTCTGAAATCAGACCTGCCCAGGAGCTTGGAATTGGCGCCTGGGTCCCCACTTAACACAGCCTCCAGCTGGGGGACACCTCCCACACTCGGGGCCCTTACGGGGGCCGAGGACACACCCAGCCTGGGGGCCACCACTTGTCCTTTGGTTTCCTGTGATGAGCTCAGGACTCTAGGAATGACCTGGAATTCATTCTACGCTTTATAAAAAGGAATGGTTTGCGGGCTTTGTGCACTGGGTGGTGGAGGCGTATGTTCAGGGTACCAGGAGCCCGGGTCCCCGAGGCAGTTGAGGCCACGTCTAGCATTTGTTAGGGGCACGTGAGATCCAAGCCTCTAGGACTCTTGTCATGGCTACTCGAGACAGGTTCTCTGACCGTGGCTTTCGAAAGATCGAGATTTCCTTTGGTCGATTCTGTCATTCTTCAGATGGGGGCATTTCTTCAAGGGGATGACAGAAGACCACCTCAAAGCTCACTCTTTATTCGAGCAGTTGTTTCCTGAATTTTCGATAGGACGCCTCCCACCTCCTTTCCATGGGGACCCGTGACCTTCCTCAGGGTGGGTCTGGAGGAAAAGCCTCTGGAGATTAAAGAGCGCAGATTTTGCACAAGATGCCGAGAGCAAAAGCAACAGAAAACCAGCAGCAGAGTACCCTGCTTGCCAGCGCTCTCTGTGTGGTGTGCTCCCTGAAATTCCCGCAGACCTCCGTGCTCGTCCTCCCTGAGTCCTGGCGGTCTGTCTGCAGACAGGCTGCAAGCACACGAGTGTCCCCAGAATCAGGGCCCTCTGGCCATGTGGCCTGGCCTCGGCGTTCCTAGTTTTCTGTTGCTCTGGTTTCCACGAGACTGGGTGGAAGTGAGCCCAGGTTTTCTTTTTAAGCAACAGAAACGCTTTGTGATTCTCGTTGGCTGGGAGCGGGGACACGGTCCCCCACCAACTCCTCTTTTGATGGGAGGAGCGTGTGGGAAGGATCGGGCGACAGCTTAGCGACCCCGGGCGCCCTCTCCATGTACAGCCTGGCACTGCCACACTTGGGGGCTTCCAGATAATCCGGGGATTTGACCGTAAGTAGGGGTGGGAGCCCACATGAGTTCAAGGCGGGCACTGCTCCAAGTGCACATTTAGGCCAAGGAGGTGCAGTTGTCTCCCGAGACCACCGAGGGGCCACTTTGTTGATATCACTGTGGCCCTGGCCAGCTTCTCTGGAAGAAATCTGTTTCCCCCACTTCCCATTGGCATCTGAGGGCTTCTTCCTGGGTGGTTATTGAAAGTCGCCCCCTAAGAATTTCTAGAAACTTCCTCCTCTCCACAGCCACAGGGCAGCAGCCACGGGACAGCTCTGTGCCTGGCCTCCTACCCGCTCTGCCAGCCCTGGGCAGGGCCTTGGAGCTCAGGTGCAGCACCTGCTCTCAGCACCTTTTCTTTCTCAGTCCCATCTCGTGCATGCGGACTTCTGGGCTGGGGTCAGCAAACTCCCGTCTAAGAATTTACAAGACCTTGTGTCCTGGGGTATTTCTCTGGAAACACCCAGGTGCACATCTGGAGACCTCATGCACACAGATGCACACGTGTGCACACACAGCCACGCCTGCACAACTAGACGTGCACTGCACGTGTGCACACAGACGCGCACACAAGCTCGGCCACGTGCACCCAAGCCAGTGCACCGGGCACATGCGCGCACACACCATGCTCACACTCCTGTCTCCGCCTAGTGCGTCATGGGGTCTTCAGTGGCCGCAGCTGCTAGGTGTGAGGTGGGGAGGACGACTCTCCACACGAGCGTACCTTCTGTAAATGTACTGGGGGCTTCTTTCTATCGCCATCACACCAACCCGAATTCCAGCTGCTGAAGGTAACACACAGGTAGGTGCTTCCAGGATGCAGTCCGAGCCCACATCCTGGTGCTTATTCTGAGCAAACAGTTTCAGGTCTCCCCTGGATGAAATTGGCAGCAACAGAGTAACGTAGGGGCCTCTCTCTAAAATACCAGCTGGAGTAGTTTCTTCCCTGCTTGGAGTTCCAGCAAAACAGGCTCTGTGTCCTTCTCAGCTGTTTCACGGGCAGATGTAGTAGTTGATTAAAGAAAATAAAACAGCCTGGTGTCTACAGCCTGGAGAGGAGGGAGGGGAGTGGGGAGAGGCTGCAGCTCGGCGTCTGGGCGGTGGCATCGCTGTGTCCTCAAAGTCAGGGCACAGGTCAGTGACTTTCTCCTCTTCCCCTCCTGAGCTTCCAACCACATCCAATTAGCACTGCCCCACATGACGCAGCCCGTCTTCATGAGAGTCACGCTCCAGCAGAATGTGTGTGACTCGAGCCTCTAGAAACAGGTACCATCCTCGGAGCCCAGGTGGGGACACAGGTAGGACAGCCCCGTCCATGTGGCTCCACGCAGGTGGCCTCAGCTTCTCAGGACAAGATGTCTGCTGGCTTGTGATCAGTTAGGCCATTTCAGTGTCCACCACCTTCCCCAGGGACCCGGACAGGAGGGGAGTGACGCCAGGTTCTTGCCTCCTGGAGTGGAGTTTGCTTCGGCTGCTGTGTCACCAGTTTGAGAAGCTTCCCTGGATGCCCAGGAGGGCTGGGCACTCTGCCTTCCCCTTCGTGTGTCTGTATATCGGTCATGCTAAAATATTCTGTTCATAGAAGTCACGTTGTAGGGTTGCTCTGGAGGGAGATGGGCATCCTCTGGGAGCGGGTTTGGAGTGGAGGTTGGAAGACCATTCCAGGCGGTGTCTAATGCTGGCAAACAGAGTCACCCTGTGTGCCCTCGGCCGTGTTGTTCCCTGTGGACTCCTCTTGCTGCTTTGTCACGAGTGGTTCAGGGGAAGGGGACGCTGAGACGTCTTGAACACATCTAGACCCCTAAGGATGAGTTCTCTTTCAATCTGTGGCTTCCACGATTTTGACATCTGCTTCCTTTAGCCTCATAAAAACAGAGACATAATCTGTGGAACTTGTATTAGACTGAAAGCTTTGTTCTCCCGTCTGTAGGCAGAGACCTGAGCCGCCTTCAAGGAGCCTCGTGGAGTGGGGAGCCGTTGGACCAGCTGCGGGTGGGCCCAGGACGGAAGTATGGCATCTCCGGAGCGCCTTGTCTCTGCACACCCTTCTCGGCCAGCCCTTCCCAGCTCCCCTCTAGCCTGGCACCAGAGCCTGCTTCTCAGAACACAGCTCTGAGCAAGTCAGTCCCCGGCGGAAACCCTCAGGGGCTCCCGAAGCCTGTGTGTCAACCCCACACTCCTCAGCCTTGACTAGAAAAGCCTTAATAGTCAGGCTCCACCCACAGTCCCTAACTCATCTCTGGGGGCTCCTTGCCCCCCGATAGTGGTGGGGTGAATGGTGGCCCCAGAAACACGCGTCCACACCCTGACTCTGGCACCTGTGAATGTGACCTTGTTTGGAGAAAAGGGTCTTTCCAGATGTGATTAAATTGAGGATCTTGAGAAGAGATCACCTGGACTTAGAGTGGATTCCAAATCCCATCACGGCTGTCCTGGTAAAAGAAACCCAAGGAGGAGGAGAGAGGCTGTGTGAAGCTGGGAGAGGAGTCGGCTGATGGGACTGCAAAGCACAGAGCGCTGGCAGCCACAGGAACCCGGAAAGGCAAAGAACCGTTCTCCACCGCGGCCCCGGAGGGAGCCCCGCCAATGCTTCAGTGTCAGACTTCCTGCTTCCAGAACTGTGAGAGATAATTTCTGCTGTCTTAAGCACCCCTGTTTGGGGTAACTTGTTATAGCACCCCCAGCTGCTCTCCCCTTCTCGGTGCTTTTGATCAAGCTTTTCTTCAGCTGAGGTTGCCCACCCAACCCTTACTGACCCCCAGAGGAGTTCTTCTCATCCCTCACCACAGAGCCACGCTGCTGCCTCCCCACCGTCTGCTGGACCTGTGTTCCCCTGCGGAAGGGTCTGCCTGCGATATGTCTCTTTATCCCCGTAGATGGTAAGATGCCCAGTTGGGGTCAGGAGTGGGGCAGCACCGCAAATAGCACCACTATTTACTGAATTAGTCACAGTGAACTAACCACTCGCGTTACAGGGCAGCAGACGAGTGAAAAGGAAGGGAGGATTTTATTGATAAGAAACCGCCTCTATGTACCATCATCCTTCAGAGAAGCACTGATTTCAAATCTACCATTTAATTCATTTAATTTAATTCAAAATCTGCTGACATGAACCATATTCCAGCTCCTGACTCAGGCACTGAGGAGTCAGAGATGAAAATAAGAGGTTCCTTTCCCTCTGGAAACTCATCGTCCAGGATCAGAGACTGACCTGTGAGCAAATCTCACTGTCATTGGCCATCCTCCAGACTGACTCTTCATCACCTTGCAAAGTGCTTTGTATGATTTAATTAGGGCCAGAGTTAGCAAGTAAAAATACTGGATGTCCAGTTAAATTGAATTTCAAATAAACAACCATTTTTTAGTATAAGTCGGTCTCTCACACAATATTTGGGACCTACTCACCCTAAAAATCTCTCCTTGTGTATCTGAAAGTCTGTTTTCACCTGGGCACCCTGTATTTCCCGGCAACCCTGAATTTAGCCATCACAGCAGTTCTAGGAAGTAGGTGGTAATGGGATCTTCAAGTTACAGATAAGAAAACAGAAGACGAAGCGGTTGTGCCATTTCATTTTTACATCAAATTAAGAGCCGTTTAGTCCTTGAGGTGGTTGTAACAGTCACACGAGCATGATCCCGACGGCTGACGGGCAGCTGGGACTTCCTCAGAGGGCTCAGGGTGGAATATCTTTGCCAGCATCTCTGGAAAACTGCCTTTTGGTAGAATTGGGGACGATTTTCTGCAGGTGAGCTGGCGGTGAAGAGGGAGAGCACAGGAGATAGAGTTAGACGGTTTGAAGGACAGACCATACCAGCTGGAGATGTGGAATGAAATTCAGAGGTGTCCTAAGAGTGCACCGTGAACAACCCTTGGATGTGTCCTTTGAAAATGTGGGTCTCAGGACCTCGTGGTCATGCCAGCCGGCCTTGGCGATCCTCAATGACATCAACTTTGCACCCAGTAACCCTTGAACTGTGCTGATACAGCACATTGGAAACGTTCTTCATCACCAAACCCTTCTACCCCTTCCACCACCTTATGGAATGCTGGTGGATTATAGAACACACGTGGATAATCCTTGTTACCCAAGCTGGAGCATGTGGGAAGCGGCCATCTCAAGCGGAAAGAAGTCCCCCCCATTTACACCTTGAGTTCCATTTATCACTGCAGGGATTCCCACATCCTGGCTACTCATATGCCTGTGCCCTTTGCCCGGTCATCATCGGGTGATCAGAAGCTAGCTCAGGGCCTGAAGAGAGTATATATTCTCAGTCAATGCTGAATGGAAGCTGGCTGGCCCACCCACGTGCTCGCTGTCCCTGGGGGAAGGGCTTACAAGGCCCCTTGCTGATCACGCCACCCTCCTGAGCTGTCCTCCCCAACCCCTCTTGGGCTGGTCAGGCTGGATGCTCTGAGCGCCATCAGGCCGCTGGGCACTGGAAGAGTGCCACCTCCCCTCCCGTGGCTGGGATGATGTTTTCCCAGGGCCATGGCTGCCGTCCCTAAGGGAGGGGTCGAGATGAGGGCGTGCAAGGACTCAGGCAACATGAGTTTCCTGACGGCCGAGGAGGTCGAACCCAAGAGTACTCGATCAATGTGTCTGAGTTGAAGTCTGAAAGGCTTTGTTGGCGCCGGGGATGTGAGGGGGACCAGACCAGGTGGGACCAGGTGAGGGGACGGGGATTGATTGGCCTTGGAAGCAGGGTTAATTCCTGAAGCCGAGGCGCGTGATGGCCGTGTGGTCTCATAAATAAGCAGGCATCAGCCTCCGCTCCGGGTGCTGATGAGAGGACAGGCCTGGGAGGAAGTGTGGGAGCTCAGCTCACCCACATGTGTGGGCAGCAGGGGGTCTCCGTCCTCCTGAAGGAGAATCTGGCCCTTTCACAATCAGGCTGACGTAGGCTTCGTCTACAGGGAAGAAACCAAGAGGGAAAGCGGCACCAGCGTCCCCGCCTTTCTCATCCAACGAACCCAAGATGGTGAGCGATGACTCACCATCCAAGCAGTCGACCGGGTCCAGAGCCAGCGGGATGACCCCCCGAAAGGAACTCTCACGTTCCTCGCCCTTTCCCATCTGCAGCACACTGGTAAGGACCAGTGTTTCTTCCACACCCATTTCCACCACACGAGCATTGCCAGACCCAGTCCTGTGTGCTGGTCCCACCCGGTGGTACCCCTAGAGGAGGCCTGGGCTGTGTCAGCCTCCACTCCAACAGCAGCAGCAGCGTGTGAGGGGCCTGGGACCTGCCGGGGTAGGCAGCGTGAAGGCCTGGGCTGGGGAGGTGTGGGAGAACGGCCCCAGTGTCCACGTCTGCCTCCCTGCCCCACTGGCATCACGGCCACTGGGCTGGCCGCTGCTTCCGGCAGTGCTTCAGGTATCCCGTAGGAGCTAGGAGCCAGGCCAGCCCAGCGAGGGCTGTGTTCCTGGCCCAGGTCACACCCAAGTCTTTCCTCCTGGAGAAGAAGCAACATTTCCAGCTTTTGAAGTGGATTTGCCTAATACACGTCTTATGCACCTGGGGACTTTAAAACAGCCGATGGAGAGGGGCCTCAGGTTGGAGAGACCCCCAGAAACCTTTGGCCCAGAGATGCTGAAGGGCCTGCCCGAGCTGGAACCACTTCCGGACAGTTCAGTCCAGACACGATAGAGCAAAGCGGTCAGAGCAGGGCAGGGGCTGCACCTCCGTGTTCAAACTCTAGCTCTCCCTAGACCAGGTGTTCGGATTCGGCAAATTACCAAAGCATTCCACCAAAGCCAAGTCCTTTCCTCTGTACCATGGTTGGGGGAGGGGGAGCGTATACTGGCGTCTCTTTCTAGGGGCTGCTTTGAGGATTCCGTATGACAATTCTGGTCAGAGGCTGGGAGGGGTCCAGTGCACAGCCGGTGCTCTGCCGACATTTGCTGACTTTGAGATGTGACGGCATTGAGTCTGTTACCAGAGAAGCGGATGACGGGCAAGGCGTTATTATTTGTGACCTGCCTGGTAAAGGAGCTAGCACAAAAAATTTTTTAACCTGATGTCTTTAATTTTTAGTAGCACGCACAGGACGGTGGCGACTGTTGCTTTCCTGCCCCGTCCCACGCTCAGACACGGCACACAGTTAGGACTCGGGGCCAGGTGGCGGGTTTCATTTCATCCATTCACCAGCTGTGTGACCTTGGGCAAGTCACATGCTCTCTGTGCTCTATCCTCACCTGTAAGATGAGGTCGACTTCCTCCTAGGTCGGCATGAGATTGACTAAACAAATGTGTCGGTCTTGGAATGTCCTGGGTACATGGTAAGTACCTAGACAGGGCTTTAAAAAGAAGCAGTTATCATCAGTGCTTGCTGGTGCCTGGGGGGTGGGGAGGGAGGGAGGGCGGGATCAGTGGGTGGAGGTGGGGCACAGGGGATTCTAGGGCGGTGCTGTATGGCTCTGTAACGGCAGATGCACACGATCACGCATTTGTCCAAGCCCGCAGAACGCACAACGCAGAGTGACTCTAACGTAAGCTGTGCACAGTCTAGTTAATAATAATGGACTTATGTTGGTTCATCACTGGTTCACTGGAAGGAGGGCAGGTGGGATAAGAGAGCACATGCGAACTCCGTGCTTTCTGCTCAACTTTTCTGTAAGCCTAAAAGTGCTCTAAGAAACCAGGTCCGTTAATGAAAGATAAGCAGTTATCACATATTAGGCTGTTGCATTGTTTGATCTGGGGGTGCTTCCCGCCTCACATGGTGGTCAGTTCCTTCATTTCCTCACCTTTCACTCTCATCCTTTTCCTTCTTTGGTTTCCAAGAGACACACTGTCAGGCTGTCAGCTCTTTTGAGTCCCTCCACTGGCCGGCCCTTGACGGATATTGGATGGCCAAGGGGATGCAGCGCTTCTAAGCTGTGCTAGAAAAGCTGGAGATGCTCCCGGACTCCTTCGGTCCTCTTCTGCCCCCTCCCTGCTGCTGCCTCTCTCCAGCCCGTGTCACCGCACGGCAGCAGCGGCCGGCGGCCCCTCTCCTGTGAGGGAGAGGACTTCCTGCATGCTCGTTTATCTGCCCTTGGGCTGCCAGCTCCCGCTCTGGTGCCGAGGGGTCTGCCTCCTTGCTCAGATCTGCTCCATGAGTCATCAGGCATTTTGCTCCGTGGGCCGTATCAGGAAGACCTAACTACAGCCAGGAGCAGAACGCAGAGTAAGGAGAACAGGGCTTTCCAAGGTGTCGCCTCTTTTACAATGACTTTCACTTAGGCAGGTATTAATATCCTGCTGCACTTTCTTCCTCCTTGCTTCTGTGATTTCTCTCCAGCAAAACTGCACAGCCCGTCCGTTCTTAGTGAGAACTTTTTCTAGGTTAATTTGTTTTACATCTTTCCAATCTTTGCATGACGTATGCAGTCATAGTTTCTCCAAGCCCAGGAAAGCATGCCTGTGCCCCAAATAATGGAAAATAAGGGACAAGAGGAATCTTTTTGCGCCTACAAGTGTTTGAGTGAGTTTTGATGTCATCGTTGTGTCTGTTTTGTCCCTAAACATCATTCCAGTGTTTTTGTGTGTGTGTGTGTGTGTGTGTGTGGTCTGGAATTCTTTACCCAAGTTGGTGCTTTCTCCCTCCAAATTATCTTGTTACAGAGCTCTTCCCAGAAGGCGCTAGAGCTGATGTAATGCCCGACTCTGACGTTGACCCAAGAAACTGAAAATCTCTCATGTGGGAAACAGCCAGGGGTGACCACCTGCTGATCAGCTCACCTCCTTTGGAAATTCTAGGGATTCTTCTCGATGGGCTTTAACAAACTGCACATTTTGGGGGTCAAATGATCAAAGTAATACCAAACAGAATTGCAGACTTTTGCCATAATGAAAGGGGAAACAAATTTAGAAACTACTCAGTGGCCTTCCAGGGCTGCATGTCCCCACCAGCTCAAGTTAAGTACTCGG